>NC_024803.2:22361045-22661045 GCF_000309985.2 Brassica rapa
ACAGACGAGATCATCTAAAGAAAACAGCAAGAGAGAAAGATGACCACAGCTGATTACGTGAAGACAGCTTAGCCACTGTCCTCGTACCTTATTCCAGACACACACTGAAACCAGACAAACGCAGACAGAAACCAAATTTTAAACCAGGCTTAAAAAAAGGAGCAAGTATCACTCTTCTTCGGACTCGGACTCCGCGTTCTTGAGCCATTCGATAAAAGGACTCACGTTCTTCATCACCGGCGAGCTTTTGATGCCTTTATCGTACCATCCAAAATGACATCTTCCTCCAAAAGGTCTTCATCATAAAAACCCTTGATAACAAGAGCGACTTCTTTAGCAGCCTCTGAATTAGCTTTCTCGCAGAAAGATTCTATTGCGTTAAGCAAAACCATCTGCCGAGGAGCTCCATCATCTTCTTGCATCATCATCAACGCCACGAGATATTTCTTCTTCTTGAGAGTTTCTTTAGCGAATCCCTTCCCTTGGCCAGCAAAAAGAGCAGAGAACAAGGCGTCCATCCTCTCCTGAGGAGTGGCGGAGTTTGACGATATGGCGGTTCTGAGTTGGGAAGGAGTTGAACCGTTGTTAAGAAGCTCTTTTATCTCACTCACAAGCTTTTCATGAGCATTTTCAGGGATCTTGCCATGGCCATTCTCATGTAGATTCTTCAGTGGCTGCTGCACTTCAAGCGACTTCTTCTCCACAACTGCTGGCGTCTTCTCTTCCATCGTAGTCAGCATCACCATATCTGCTGTTGCAGCGCTGAGCTGTTCTTTCATTCGTTTTTCAGCAGCCTCCCGCGATGTATCTGTTTTGCCCACTGGACATCATCATCATCATCTTCTTCTTCTTCACTGTCCGCTTGCTCATTTTCATCAGACTGGCTTGGAGGTGGGGAATGATCTTTCTTCTTCAAAACTTTCTCTTTCGAACTACCAGCAGTTGATTTCTTCTTAGAGGCAGCCTCCTTCTTAAGTTTTCTTCTATCTCCTCATCAGCCGCTTCACCTTCCTTCAGCCTTTCTTCTCAGCTCTCCTCATAGATTTCTTGTCTTTCGAAGATTTCTTTTGTTCTGGAGGATGCTTCAGAATAAAAGCAGTGAGTTTGTCCCTCATATCGACATCCGAGATAAACCCACAAGCCGCACATTTCAGCTGGAGCATCTGCGTCTTGGTGATAAGTATCTCGGTTTCGGGGTTTCCGCATCCATAACACTGGACATACTTTTTGATAAAGTTCTCAAGAAGCCCCGCAAGCTTGGAAGTGTCGTGGGCTCCGTTAACCAATGAGGTTCCCGTCTTCTCATCAAACTTGGACTGCGCACCCAGCTCACAGCCAAAGTACTTGGTGGTGTAAGCAGCAGGTCTCCCCAAGGCCTTGGCGATTTCAACCATGTTAACAACATTAGTCTTGATGCCGTTACCTCTACCTTCGATCTTGGTCATCATCCTCCTCGGCATCTTGTACCTGTAGAAGGCATCGTCACGGTTGGAGGCACCAATGTTTTGTAAAGCCATTTTGATTTTGATTACAAAATAGTGTGGGGGTGGGGGGGAATGTCAGAAGAGACAGAGATACTGAACGCTGGAACTGCTTGTGTTGTTCAAGGCCTCGAAAGAAGATCCAAGACGAGTGGACTTCTTCCTGGAAGTAGGACAGTACTCTCCTAAAAGCTGTATAGACGATTGAAAGAGAGAAGCCTGTTCAGACATAAAAGATTCTTCACACTCCACTTTCGACAAAATGTAAAACCCCAGCAGCTTTAACTGCCAACTTCCTGTAAACACACAATAAAGACAAAGATTCAGCCGCAAATGAATAAACAAACATACGGATATTTATGCGTTTCAATTATAAACAACAAGGCACAGAGATCTAACCGGAAAATTCATAAATCTTGAAACACACACAACACACAAAAATTTCAAAGAAGCAATAACAGGAAGGAAACAAAGAAAAGTTCCGAGATTTACAATATAAAAAGACACTACATCATCATCAAATCAAATACATATCATCAACATACACAATTAAACAACGCCCCACCCTTGTCTCAATGAAACAATCAATTTCTAACGATTCCAATAAAAAAAATTCTTGAGAATAACTATGGGCCATTCAAATTGAATCTCTATACTCCAGATTTTTCGGATAACAATCGGATCAGATTGTTTGATTAATCAAATATTAAGTTAAATCGTAATCGCAAAGTAGTATCAGCAGCACACGAACCAAGTACCTCGTAAGATGGACGAACGAAAAGCTACGATTGTCTCTCGTGCGTTTGAGAGAGGAAGATGAACGCTTGCGCCGATGAAAGAATGAGAAAAGGCACTTAAGCTAGAAACGTTTTCTGTGTATTTATATATAAATGACAAAGGAAGGAGGCTGGAAACGCGTGATTGTGGTTCATCCTTTAGGGCAAACTCATCGTGTCGTGTCCAATTATTTATTTGTTCTCTTTCCACAATTTTTTTTATCTATATCCATTTTTTTTTTTTTTCGTTTTCTATTTCAATTAATTATTTTACTGACCAATAATGATCTACAAGAACGTCCAATTCAGCATTGAAAATCAACTAATTAACAAGAGTTTTAACGTACATCTGTGTAGATATTTTCAATATTATATTTTGTTTTATATATTATGTAACTCTTTAATTTTGTTGTTTTCTTAAATTTTTAATATATAGTGATTGATTTTAATAATTTGTTATTAATTATTTAAATTTTTGAAATCGGTATAATAAATACATAATTTGAAAATAATCAAATAGATTATTTTATTCAAAATATATTTTTAAAACTAAATTCTACAATTTGCATAAAATTTATTTATTTATATTATAGAAAGGATATTCATTTAGGATAATTTATTATTTCATATTTTGTTTATAAAAAATATTTTAACATCTATCAATTCAATATACTATGCGAATTATAAATAACTATATTGTTCTGTTTAAATAATATAACTCTATTTTTTTAGTAATTTTTATACTTAGCAGCATTTACGAGAATACTTTAAAAAAATTTATCGATATATAACAATTTTTTGGATGTTATGGTATTAAGTTTTCGGATTCTTTGTTGGGTTTTTTTTTACAACAAACATTTACAAATTCATGTTGATTCTGTAAACCAAATTGGTAACCCCGCATCCATGTGAACGACGAAAGACGGTTGTTTTCTAGAATTGCGTGCTAAGCTATCCGCCCATAGGTTGTCCGTCCGAGGTACATAAACGATGTATGAGTTTGGGAAACTTCTTTTTAAAAGCTTAATGTCTTCCAAGTAACTTTCAAATGCTGACCATTCTTCTAGTTCCGAAACCATCTTCACCAATTGAGAACAAATTAATGCCTCCACATCTGAATGAAGAGGTGAAAGACAATGCCCTTACATTCCTTGCCCCTAATAAACCATCAAAACCCGATAAAGTACTATACCAGCCTTGCACTGAAAATAAATCCAGATCTTTCTATGAACCATCTATGAAGCACCATCGTTCCGAAGTCGGTATTGTGGGTCCGGTTTGTACCTGATGCTCTCTCGTTTGATCCTTTACTACATGTGCCTCAGTCCAAACTGTTGATTCCAATTCTGTTATTTTAAGTGTGTCCCTTTGATCAATATCCAGATTGCTAAACACTTTGTTATTCTGACCTTACCATATATACCATAATATCTATGCAAATTGGTGGTCATCCATCCTTGAATTGACTCTCCAAAAAAGATGATCCATGTTAGCGAAAAAAACTAATAGGAAAAATATTGGGATTTGATGGTATCTTAGATAAAACCCACACTTCATGTGCTGGAGGATATTCAGAAAACACATGGTTTATTGATTTTTCCTGATCTCCGCATCGAGCACAACATATATCCTCTTATATTCCTCTCGCTTTTAGATTTTTCATTACCGCTATACATCCTGAAAGGATTTGCCATAAAAAAATGTTTTATCTTCGGAGGACACCGCACTTTTCAGCATAAATCTTTTAGTATATCCACTGTAAGACCATTAAATTATAGTGGATTTTTTTTTTATCAGGATAGACCCGTTCCACTTGATAACCTGATTGAACCGAGTATTTCTCATTGTTAGTGAAATGCCATCAATTCTTATTTTCCATCTGATTTCTATTTAAAGGGATACTTTCAATAATTTTTACATCATGAGGATCCACCAAAGTCTTGATTGCCTGTAAATTCCATGATCGGGATTCCGAGTTAATGAGAGAATCCACTGTGAGGTCCGACTAACTGTTTGAAGGTTTTTGTTTGCTGGTCTCGGGCGAGTGGTTGGGATCCAAGGATCATTTCATACTGAATAAGATGAACATGTTCCCACTCTTTTAATTAGTCCTTTACAAACCAAAAATCTTGCAGAAATAATACTCCTCCAGCCATATGACGGGGAGTATGAACGGATAGGTTCTAGGGGTGAAGCATTCTTATAGTACCGTCCTTTGAAGACTCTTGAAAAAGAGTATTTGGCTTCTCAATCAGCCTCCACAACTGCCTTCCAAGCATCGTCGTGTTAAAATCAATAAGATCCTTAAAGCCTAGTCTACAATTATCTTTAGGTATGCATAATTTATCCCAATGCATGCATGTTGTGCTTCCTCCTGGACTCCACCGAAATTGAGCTACTGCACTCGTTAACTTTTTAATTGTAGCCTTTGCTAACCAATAAACAGACATCACATGGTTTGGCAAGACCATAATCACCGATTTAATAATCAACTCTTTTCCTCCTTTAGTAAAAAATCAAAAAGTCCATCCACTAACCTTATTATTCAAGCGGTCTTGTACAAAGCCAAACACCTTAGATCATTCAAGGCTTTCTGGTAAACCTAAATAAGATCCCATTCCTCCTATATTCTGGATTCCCAAAATATCTCTCAATTTTTGATGACTGGATTCTTCAATTTTATGTCCAAATTGAATTGAAGATTTCTGGGAATTAATTTGTTGCCCTAAGACGGTCTCATATTCCTTTAAAATCCTGGGAATGGTTTGACATTCCTCCTTCTTTGGCTTACAAAAGAAAAAACTATCATCTGCAAATAGCAAATGAGAGATTGTTGGACAAGCTCTTGCTACCTTCACACCAGTTAATTATTTCACTATCTCCGCTTTCTTAATATTCATAATTAATGCCTCAATGCACATAATAGATAAATAAGGAGACAAAGGATCCCCTTGATGTAAGGGATATACATTCCAGCATTAAATTGATCCAACGAGGATCCAATCCCATTTTATGAAGAAGAGCCTCAATAAAAAATATCCGTTTTGATTGCCATAAACTTGTTTTGACAAGACTTATGTGTTCTCAGTCCATGAAACATTTCCTGCGCTATAAAAATATTATCCGATATTAACCTGCCCGCCACAAAAGCCGATTGTGTCTCCGAGATTAGTCGTGGTAGGCAAACTTTCAATCTTTGACACAAAACTTTCGAGAAGATCTTGTAACCAACATTACATAGACTTATTGGCCTCAGTTATGTCATCCTTATAAGTCTCTCTATTTTCAGAATCAAGCAAATATTAGAAATATTTAAACGTGGATCCATATTTTCTCTAACCAGAAAATTATTCACCATCTCAACCACATCCTTCTTAATAACATGCAAGGAATGCTGAAAAAAGAGAGTTGTCATTCCATCCGGACCTGGCGCTTTCTCCGGATGCATCATGAATAAATCTTGTTGAACCTCTTCCTCCGTTGCTATTCTTAATAATATTTGATTATTTGTCATTAAATTAAGATTTGAAAATATAATATTTTTTTTTTAATTTTTACAAAATAATTTATTTTTAATGTTGTATTTTTAAAGAATATACTTTAGCATCTATGATTTTAAGCTTTGTATAATTTGAAATATTAACTTTTGAGTTTAGAATATTTATTTTCAAAATTGTGTATTTTGTCAAGAAAAAATTAGAAAACTACAAAACTATATTTTAGAAGATTATATGACTTTTAAATTTTTTTTTGTTACTACATTTATTCACTATTTTATAAAAACATATTTGAATTTTTGTTAACATTTTTAATATTTTAATAAAAATAATCTGTTATAATTAAAATAAACATTAAATTTTAAATTAAAATTTCAAAATTTCTAATAAAATGTTTAGTAAATAAAACATCAAGTAAAGGTTAGTTACATATTATATTTTGTATATAATAATTTTGAGATCATATATTTTTACAGTTTCAAAATAAATAAGAAGCTAATATATAGTTATAGTTATAAAAGTCTAACTTATGCTAATAAATTTATCTTTTGTATAGAGATATTACATCGTTTAAAAATTTAACCCGCTTTAATGGTGAATGAGAATCTGTTTAATGGAACTATTAAAAAGGTTAATTTACCAATTTAATATAATTTTTTATATTTAATTCATATAACACATTATTTTAATATAATATAGACTATAATTATAAAATTTATTAAAATATCATAAATAATTATTTGCTTTTATAGTAAAATTTTAATTAATATTAATTTATAATAATATTATAATACTAATTACAAAGTTAATTAATATATTATTTTATTAAAATTATTTACATTTTCGCATGATTTTGTTAGATTTTCTCAACAGCTTTTGTTATAACTAAAAATAAAATTTAAATTTTTAATAACAATTAATTAATTATTAAAAAATTTTAGAAATATTATATATTTGATTGGTTAATGTAAATAATAATATATGTTAGATGGGTCATACGTGACAACTCTAGGGTGTATAGAGGTGCTGTTTAAGCTACTGGGAAACAAGTTAAAAATGCTTTGGAGTGTGAACTGCATGCAGGCAATATTGACTGCTTTGCAACATGCTTGGAGTAGTGAACACATGAACGTTATTGTCGAAAGTGATTGTCAAAAAGCTATTGAGATATTGAATAATATGAAGTCACTACAAGAAAACATATTTTTTACAAGGGCAATATACGTTGTAAATTCGTCGTAAACGGAGTGTTACGACGAATTAACCTCGAAAGACGTTTCGTCGTAAAACTTCCGTCGTAACGGAGGTTTCGTCGTAAACAACTTGTTACGTTTACGACGAAATATATTCCTCGTAAAGCGCAGGGCATCGTTTCATCGTAAAAGAGACGTAATATTCCGTGGTAAAGTCCACGTAACGGTTTCGATGTAAAGCAGACGTAAATATTTTCGTTGTAAAGAACACGTAAACGTTTCGATGTAAAACCCTCGTAAATCTTTCGACATTAATCACTCGTAAACATTTACATGGAGTTTACATCGATTCTTATTAATATATAATAAATTTGAATAATTTTTTTAACCTCAAATATAAATTTGAATTTATTTAAAATTCAGAACTTAAAATAATTTTAATTTTAAAACGAAATATGAAAATAAAAACATATTTTAAAAAAGCATTTAAAAGTCATACAATAATATTTAAATTCATAATACAAACCGAAATATAAAAAAAACTACATATCATCGAAGTAGTCGGTGGGGTTGCTCGGCTGTTGACGGGTTGGATCGGACTCTTGGGGATCTCGTACTAGCAACCCAAGAGCGGCGCGTCTCTCACTCAACATTCTCTAAATAACCGGGTTTCCCACGGCCATCACGTCTAGCAAATCCTCAAGAGAGTCTAAACAACCTGCTGGCTATCCATTCGAGCTTTCATCTGAGAAGTCTCTTCATCCCGTCTCGAAGTGTATGACGAAGTTGCCCTTGCAACTTCGTTAACAGAGCCTATACCGACTATCCGTCCCTTCTCTTTAGGAGCCACCTATAAAATTAAAACATATATTAATATAGTTAATTATGTTAAAATATTAAAAATAATGTAAACAAAAATTTTAAGTTGTACCTCTTCGAAGATTCTGTCGGCGTCTTCGGTGGACAATGTGACGGGTAATCCATCGGGAGACTCTTGGGTTAGTTGCGTCTCCCGTTCTTCAATCCGAGAAGCCATTGCTTGGAAGAGTTTCTCAGATGCAGGATCCACAAAAACTCCGTCGGATGTGGCGTGAGTCATCTTCAATAGGTCAGACAGAGATGGTAAGACTCCCGTCTTCTCAAACTACAAAAAAAAATTAAATTAAATATTAAAAATTAAATTAATTGAAAATTTTAAAATAAATATTTAAAACAAAATTTACAGCTTCTAGACGGATTCCTGCATGAGGTTTTTGTCCTGTTCTGTGAATCATGGGCAAATGACCATCTTTATCCTTCATTCTTCGAGAAACCGAGCACGAATTGGCCTTTTCGATCAAAGAGGGGTGCTTCCAATAGGCGATGAGGCCATCCCACACATCCTTCGTGAGCTCAGTGGGCTTTCCCTCATACCCGTAGATCTCCCACTTGTCCTTCCAATCGGAGACTGTGTTGCAGAGGCGGATCTTTGTCTTTGCAACGAATTCCGCCTTCACCCTCTCAGTGATTCCCAAAGACCAATGCCACTTTTGCTGAAACACAAAAATTTTGAAGAAATTATAATTAATAATAAATATTTAAAAAATATATATATATTTAAAAGTGGAAATTTAATTAAATTTAAAAATCTTACCGCAAAACATTTAAACCAAGTGATCTTAACGTGATTTAGTGTCTTGCTCCAGTTCGGATATGCCCCATCGTAATAACCCTTAATCGTCTTCGAAACGCTCTGGCTAACACGGTTGTTAGCCCCAAACCTGAAAAAAAACAATATAACCGTTAGAAAATAAAAATAATTTAAATTTTAATGTAATAAAAATTAATAACTTACCAATAAGTTCCTCGGGGTCTATCGGGGTCTAGAACATCCAAACCCTCCCCACCAGGCTGGACAAGCAAATCCTCCACCGTATATCTCGCGAATGGGGCATATGAAGGCACACGCAAATCCGGATGAACTGCACCTTCTGGGACAGGCTGAGGTGCAGCCGCTGGAGGAGGAGGTGGAGGCATCTGCGGTGGAGGAGGAGGACTCCAAGCAACTCTCTGAGAAGGCTGAGAGTCTGGAACTGCATCGGAAGACGATGGACCGGAAGAAGATGTACCGGAACCATCGCCAAACAACTGCACATAAGTAGGTGCTGCTGATTTCCTCCTAGGAGCCATCTAAAAAAATTAAAATAAATTTAATCAATTACGACATAATTAAAAAATTATTCCGTTACCTAACTAATCACCTAAACTAGTATTCCGTCACCTAACTAATCACCTAACTAATTACCTAACTAATCACCTAAACTAATTACCTAACTAATTAATCACCTAAACTAACTTTAAAAAAAAAAAAAAGAGAGAAGAAAGTTTACCTTAGAGGGAGAGCAAAGGAGTTTGGGAGGAATGAACGAGGTAGCCTAGCTCTCGGCGTCTCAATATATAGATAACGATTCGTCGTAAACGCGACGTAATATTACGACGAAGTTACCAGGCCCGCGTTTTTCCATTTACGACGAAGCTACCAGGCCCGTGTTTTTCCATTTACGAACGAAATTACCAGGCCCGTGTTTTTCTGTTTACGACGAAATTACGTTGAATAGGTTTACCAAGCTTTTCCATTTACGACGAAGTTACCAGGGCCGCGTTTTTTTTCATTTACGACGAATTTACCAGGCCCGTCTTTTTCCATTTACGACGAAATTACCACGCCCGTGTTTTTCGGTTTACGACGAAATTACGTTGAATAGGTTTACCAGCTATTGTTGTAGTTGTTTCTAAAAATGCATCACTAATAATATCTTGAACCCTATCATGATTTACCATCTGCTCCTCTTGATGATAATTATATTCATTATGCACATGATTCGGTTCTTCATTATGATGAGCATCCTCAAAATTATTATTACTACTACTAGCTTTATTTCCCCCATAACCCTCTCCATGTTGATACCAAATGTAGTACTGTGGTGTAAATCCTCTGTTTACTAAATGATTCCATACAGTTTCACTACGTGCAAATTTTGAATTCTTACATTTTTGACAGGGGCATAACATCTTACCGCTTTCCTGCGTGATCGGTGTACCCGCCTGGTGCATGAATGTCTCTAGCCCGTTCAGAAATGCGTTCGTCACCCTCGCATCGGAATCTTTGTGCAAATACATCAAACTCCGTAACTCGTAAATATTACCACCACCGGCCATTTTTTTCTTAGATTTTTTTTTGAAAATTTTTTTTTGCTGATTTTTTTTTCCGTTTGTGTGTTGTGAGGAAGAGAGTTGTGGGAAATGACATATATATAGAGAAATTTTTGAGTTGGGTAATTGAAATATAACAACGATTTTAAAAGGAATGTTTTACATGGATTTTACATGATTTTAACATAATATTTACAACGACTTTACAACGAATTTAAGTAAGTAAAAGCACATTAAATACACGTTTTCACCTAAATATAACGGTAACATGATTTGTTGTAATGTCGATGTAACGTTTACGACTATTTTCGCTTTCCACGTACTTTCGTCATAAACTTACATGGACTTTACGACGAAACAGTTTCATCGTAAAGTTCCATGGAGTTTACGACGAATTTTGGTCTCGTCGTAATTGCGTTGTAAACACCTTGCAAATTTTCGAGGAAATATTTTCGTTGTAAATCTTCGTTGTTACTGATACGTTTTCTTGTAGTGAGTTGCATTTTGATGTATACAATTGGAAAAGAGAAATTCTGGGTGGAAGACGCGGTTAGAAAAAGTATAGTTTCAATGGATCAACTGTACATCGAATAATCCTGCAGATAAACTGGCGAAAGAGAGAATACAAGACTCTAAGTTGTTCTTGTTTCATAATTATTTTCCAATGTTTATTAATGAAGTACATTCGGGTTAATAAATAAAATGAAGTGTTATAAAAAAAAAATAATATATGTTTCTTGAGGACAAAGTACCCAGGTGAAGAGGACGGTTACAGTTTGATAAAACATGGACTGAACATGATGGTTTACTAGACTCCATTAGTAAAGGCTGGGATGAATCAGGAGAAGGAAATAATGCAAATTTTGTCACAAAACTTATTAATTACCGTCATGAAATTTATAGATGGAGAAAAACAATCTCCTTTATGTGAAAGAGAGGATCAATGAACTACAAAGGATATTGGAAGAAGTCCAACGAATGACAATATAACTCAAGAGAAAATTGTGGATGTCATAAAAAAGCTACAAGAAGTGTACAAAGATGAGGAACAATAGTGGGACCTGAAGAGTCAGAACATGTGGTACGCGTCAAGGGATCTTAACACCAGATTTTATCATATTGAAACAACAGCAATCTAAAAGTAGAACTGTGAGTTTACATGATGAAGGTGGACCGTGGATAACAAAGGATAAAGACGTTGAAAAAGTAGTAGTGGAATATTTTAAAGATTTATTCAGCTCCATATTATCCTCAAAGTTTGAAAATTTTCAAATGTGATCCGACCAAGCATTACTTCTTAGATAAACCATGTGCTGATTAGGAATGTGACATATGATGAAATAAGAAAAACATTATTCTTGATGCAGTCAGAGAAAACACCCAGTCCAGACGGCATGACACGCTTTTCTTTCAGCACTCATGGCCTATCATAAAAATGAATTGTCTTGATCTGGTGAATATTTTTTTGAGAAAAGGAAAATTGAATGCTAGGTTGAACATTACAAATATATATTTGATTCCAAAAACACAGAGACCTACCAAAATGACAAAACTGCGACTGATAAGTCTATGTAATATAAGATATAAAATCATTTCCAAGGTATTGTGTCAAAGGTTAAAGTGATGTCTTCCAATACTTATATCGGAAACACAATCAATTTTCATGGCAGGATGATTGATCTCGGGCAACGTAATGAAATCTTTCATGGTATACGAACCAATAAATCTTGCCAAAGCAAGTTCATGACAATCAAAACATATATGAGTAAAGCGTATGAGAACTTCCCTATGCAGTCGATTTTTGCAAATGTGGACTACTTGTTCTAGAGGACTACACCACATGTGGATAATCATCATTTCACATGGATTTTATGGCAATAATATGGTTTTCAGCATCATACATGTCAACCCTAGAGATACTCTTCAATTGGTAGAATCAGAATCAACACTTTGGAATGAGGCACATGCAGCACTAAAACAAACGGCCACCCAACCTAGAGAGGAGGAATTGTCAATCTTACCTCAAATATCAGGTCGATTGTGTTTCACGAATAGTTCATGGAAGATACGAATAATCACTAGGGACAAAATTGGTATAACACATTATACAAATTTCTGTCCATTTAATCCAAGCTAGGTTGATGGAATGGGCGATGGTCCAAAAACCGGTAGAAATGGAAGAGGTCGAATAATGAATTTATGTCCCTTTAATCCAAGCTATCCTGAAATAAAAGGAAGAACAACGAGTTTATGAATGATAAAATAAGAACACAAACTAAAAGATATAAAGGATGGAATGGTTAATGGATAGATGTTTGATGATCGATGATGGAGATGGTATGGATAGATGATTGACTGTCTCCATATGTGGGTATTGATTGACTCTATCAATCTGTGATATTCAAGGCTGATGAATATCTCAAGCAACCTATAGAACCACGAGCTCAGTAGACTACTAATGCTTCTCACACTTAAGAGTCTAAAGAACACTTAAAGAACACTCTTTGAAAAGACAAGGTTTTGCATACTAATTTTATTGATTGAAAGGTGGTTTGTACAGTCGAAAATGAGCTTATATATTGCTCAGAAATCTAAGTCTAACGACCATAAAGAGAAAATAAAGAAAACAAATCAAAAACTAAGCAAGACATCGAAAACTAGCCATTAGAGCATGTTGTAGGATTTGGCTCTAAGTAAATGATATACCTTGGATTTGACTCGTTTTCATCCATGGTATATAGGTGTTTTACTATATATATATCTATGTTTTCTACTCTTCTAGGTATGTTTTCAAGTTCAGGTGCATTTCGGAGTAAAGCTATGACTTTGGAGCATTTTGGAGCTTAAAGGACATTTCACCCGAGCTGACCATGTAGAGGTCGACGAGAGGAAGAATAATCGATCGATGCGCATCAGTGCTGTCGATCGACACCAAGAGATGCCTCGACAGATGAAGATTAATATCGATCGATGTACACAAGTACCATCGATCGATGTCGAGACATTGGACACGCGACATTTTGGATCCATCGGACTTAAAACCCAAGGCCAAGCCAAATTAAGAAAATGCCCTGACGAGTTTTTAACCTAGTAGATTCTATACTGCCTAAGTGTTTTGACGGCAGAGGAGAGCTTTTGTTACAGTTTTACTTTGAGAGAGAAGAGAGAGTTTTGGAGAGAAGATCACTTTTGATTGGAACTCCTTGTTTTCATTTCTTTTCATCTATACTATGAATTTCCATTTCTTTATTGTTATTAATTGCTTTGCTATGTCTCAGTAGTTCATTTATTAGATCTAGGGTTCATATAGGTTTGTGGGATTAGCCCTAAATTATAGATCTGCCTTGTTGTGATATTCATGATAGATTTATATTCATTGCTTGTTTTAGCCTTGCTAACTAGAACTTGATCATAGGATTGCATACTCAAGCACCCTTGTTATCCCATCCTGACATCTATCTATCATATTAGGACTGCTAGAGAGGGCTAACCGCCAATTTAGTATCTTAATAGGGCATATCATACTCGCGCATAGGCCTTGGTAGAATCCGTCGATCGATGTCCTCAACTGACTATCGGTCGACGTAGGCAAAGGTGTATCGGTTGACATCCCAATAGGACCATCGTTTGACACTCTCTTGTTGTCAACATACTAACCGTTGAGACACGAGATCTAGCTTGTTAACCAGTGAAACATGCGACTGCTGATCACTGAGTTAAGCGGTTGAGCTCTAACATATCATGCATGCAACAATTAGGCATCTATAGGTATTATAATCTCCAACACCTGAATAGTGGCCCTGCATCTAATATCATTTCCAACCAAGTTACATTTACTATTTACTTCGCTTGTTACTATTGCTATTTCATTTAAATATTTACAACTCTTAGAATTAATAAACACTAGATTTAATTGTTCCCTAGCTCCTTGTGGATTCGATCCCTAAGTACTACATCTGAACCTCTTTTGATGAGAGTAACACTCCTTAGGGTAATTTGAGTGGTATCAGTAAAAAATCTCATCCATCTTGAACCTGGACGGTTTTAGGGGATAAGAGAGCTTCCTCAGCATGTTTCTGAGTGCTTGATATGTGCTTATCACGTCTATTAACTGGCTGGGAAAGAGCTGTTGGAGTTTTAATGTCCAAAGCTCCAAATAAGGCTAGTGTGATAAAATGTAGTTCCCCTTATTCCTATGCTTGCTGGTCCACTGTAAGCTGATGGCATGACTTCTTGATGGTTGGGTTTGTTTTCTGGAAATCTTGGTTTAGGAAGAATGTCTTCTGGTCGGAATTGATTGGTTTGACAACGATTAAACCGAGATTATATAATCGGCTCCGAGATGGTTGGATAATTTCTTCAAAAATCCACATGATCCAGTGTGGTTTGGTCCTCCTTAGGACATTATATAGGGCCTTTAGAAGCTGAATAAATTCGCATGATTGCCATAATTGAGGATTTTCCAATTTAGGTAAGTGTAGAACTGGTTTGGCCAGTTTTGGGAAATGGGCTATAACTTCATATTTCTGTGGCCATTTCTCCTCATTTTGGACTTCTTAGAAAGCTATGGGATCTATCTACAAGTCTATAATTTGGTTTGAGTATGGTCACTTTTTAATTTGGCTTGATGAACGGGTTGGAAACCCTTTAATTTGTAAAATTTGTATCGTTCTGGCCTGGATAGTTTTGGAGTTGATTCCCAACTTGGACAAGACGGCTTGTTAAATATATAATCCATGAAAATCGCATTCATGGTGAAATCCCATTTGAATTGTAGGATATGACATTTTCACTAAACATATGTCCTAGTTAGCAGTTTGGCTGGTTGAATTGTGTGTTGGATCACCTTTGGTTCAACTACTGATCTAATCATCGACATACTACACCATATTGGTCCAATAAGGATTCTCCAAGATTCAAGGTCGAACTCGTCCTGATGTTGTGATGCAGCATCAATTTGAACCTTTGTGTTAGATTTTTTTTTTTTTGACAGCAAACCTTTACAGATTTATACTGACTCAGTAAACCAGATCGGTAACTCTGCATCCATGTGAACAACGAAAGACGGTTGTTTCCTAGCACTGTGTGCTAAGCTATCCTCCTTTAGATTCTCCGTCTGAGGTACATGAATGATTTCTGAGTTGACGAAACTTCTTTTCAAAAGATTAATGTCTTCCATGTAACTATCAACTGTTGACCATTCTTCTGGTTCTGAAACCATCTTTACCAATTGAGAACAATCCGTTGCAAATGTGACCTGAAAATGTCTTAAATTCTTCATGCATTCCATTGCCCATATTAGCGCTTCCACCTCCAAATGGAGAGGTGAGAGACTTGCCCTTACATTCTTTGCCCCTAATAATCCATCAAAACTCGGTAAAGTGATGTACCAGCCTTGTCCGGAAAATAGGTCCATATCTTTCCAGGAACCATCAATGAAACACAATCTTCCTGGGATTGCTGGTATGGACCTGTTCTGTACTTGATGTACCAACGTCTGATTATTTGTTACATGTGCCTCAGTCCAAAGTGCTGATTCTAGTTCCGCTATTTTTAACGTTTCTCTTGGATCAATATCTAGATTGTTAAACACTTTTTTGTTCCGCCCTTTCCAAATATACCATAATATCAATGCAAATTGGTGATCATCCATCTTTGGACTAACTCTCCAAAAAAGATGGTCCATATTGGCGAAAAAGAACTGATAGGGAACATATGAGGATTCGATGGTATCTTAGATAGTGCCCAGACTTGACGTGTTGGAGGACATTCAAGGAACACATGGTTTATTGATTCCTCCGGATCTCCACATCGTGCACAACATATATCCTCTTGTATCCCTCTCGTTTTAGATTTTTCATGACCGCTAGACACCCTGATAGAATTTTCCATAAAAAGTGATTTATCTTCGAAGGACACCGCACATCCCATCAGAATGCTTTTAATATATCCACTATGGGTCCATAAAATTCTGGTGGTTTTTTCTTATCAGGGTAGACCCGTTCCAATTGGTACCCTGATTGCACCGTATATTTCCCATTGTTGGTAAAATGCCATCCATTTCTATCCTCCAGCTGATTTCTACTCAGTGGAATACTTTCAATAATTTTGACATCATGAGGATCCACCAAAGCCCTATTTGCCTGCAAATTCTATGTTCGGGATTACAATTTAATGAGAGAATCCACTGTGAAATCCAAGTAACTGTTATGAAGGTTTTTGTTTGCTGGCCTCGGGCAAGTGGTTGGGATCCAGGGGTTATTCCATACCAAAATAGAAGAACATGTTCCCACTCTTTTAATAGTCATTTACTAACCAGAGATCTAGCATATATGATACTCCTCCAGCCATATGACGGAAAATATGAACGGATCAGTTCCAGGGGTGAGGCATTCCAGTAGTACCGTTCTTTTAAAACTCGAGAAAATAGTGTATCTGGTTTCTCTATCACCCGCCATAATTGCTTTCCAAGCATCGCTGGGTTAAAATCTGTAAGATCCTTAAAGCCTAATCCACCATTATCTTTATATAAGCATAATTTGTCCCAAGATTTCCAATGCATCCCTTTTGCGCTTCCTCCTGTACTCCACCAAAACTGAGCTATTGCACTCGTTAATTTCTTTACAGTAGCCTTTGGTAACCGATAAACAGACATCGCATGGTTTGGCAGAGCAGTGACCACCGATTTAATGATCACCTCCTTTCCTCCTTTATTGAAGAATTTAAAAGTCCATCCATTAATCCTATTATTCAAACGATTTTGTACAAAACTAAACACTTGTGCCTTAGATCCTCCAAGGCTTTCTGGCAATCCTATATAAGATCCCATCCTACCTAGGTTATTAATTCCCAAAAATATCTCTCAATTCTTGTCAACTGGATTCTTCAATCTTATGTCCAAATGAACTGAGGATTTCTAGAAATTAATTTGTTGCCCTGAGACAGCCTCATATTCCTTTAGAATCCTAAGAATGGTTTTACACTCTTCTTTTTGTACCTTGCAAAAGAACATACTATCATCTGTAAATAACATATGAGAAATTGCTTGACAAGCTCTTGCTACCTTCATACTGGTATGTAAAATCAAAGCCTCAGTGCACATAATAAATAAATAAGCACACAAAGGGTCCCCTTGACGTAAACTCTGCCGAGGAATTATAAGACCCCATGGCTGACCATTAAGAAGTACCCGATATTGAACCGAAGATATACACTCCAGCATCAATTTAACCCAATGAGGATCAAACGCCATTTTGTGGAAAAAAGCCTCAATAAAGTTCCACTCTACCCTATCATACGCTTTGCTCATATCCGTTTTGATTGCCATAAACATGTTTTGACAAGACTTATTTGCTCTCAATCCATGAAACATTTTCTGAGATATAAGAATATTATCAGATATTAACCTTCCCGCCACAAAAAGCCAATTGTGTCTCTGATATTAACCGTGGAAGGCATATTTTCAGTCTTTGACATAAAACTCTTGAGATAAATCTTATAACCAACATTACATAGACTTATTGACCTTAGTTCCGTCATCCTTGTAGGTCTCTCTGTTTTCGGGATCATACACATATCGGTAATATTTAACCGTGAATCCATATCTCCTGTAGCCAGAAAAATATTCACCATCTCAACCAAATGTTTTTTAATAACATGCGAGTAGTGCTGAAAGAAAAGAGCTGTCATTCCGCCCGGACCTAGCGCTTTCTCTGGATGCATCATGATTAAAGCTTGTCGGACCTCCTCCTCCGTTGCTATCTTTAGTAATATTTGATTCATCTGGGGGGAAATAGATGGTACTATCTCCTCCAGAAAAATATCAAATTCCGTTGGAGCGCTAGTGTTAGGGGAGTTTTGTGTACAAGCGATACGTACCCAGCTCTACGGAATGATAGGAGGAAGGAGACATGTCGTTGAGTATATTCTCCTGGTTCGATAGTTGAGAAACCATGAGATCCTGCTCTTAGGATACTGCCATATGGGCATGGACCAGTATAGGTCATCGGTGCCTTAGAAGCAGTAGGGGAGATTGGTCGTAAGGCTGGGGGGGGGGGCTATCGATAGCGAAGATTGCGGGGTCTTCATGATCTATGATCGATGGTTCCGGCTACCAAGGTCGGTCCATGGAGGCCTCCTTATCTGTACTTGATGGTTCCGGCTACCAAGGTCGGTCCTTAGGTATCTATGCACGGGACCATGGAAGGTGTTTGGATTTATAGTTACATCATTCAGTGGGGATTGCCTACGTACCCTTCAGTGAGGGATCAAGCCATTCATAGTTCATGTATATGGAGGCAGGGAGCCTGATGGAGGCACGTAGCCTGATGGAGGCGCGTAGCCTAATGGAGGCACACAGCCTTGGGAGCACATGGCTCTAGTGGGCACATGGCCTAATGGGCACATAGCCTAGGGAGCATGGGGCTCTAGTGGGCACATGGCCTAATGGGCACGTGGCCTTGGGATCACGGGGCTCTAGTGGGCACATGGCCTAATGAGCACGTAGCCTTGGGAGCACGGGGCTCTGTAGTTGGTAGGAATCATCTGTTTCTAGGGGGCACATGGCCGGAACAGATGGTAGACCTGTCGATATGCTACAGTGAGCATGATGTGTCAAGGTGCTTCAGTGAGCATGGATGGACCCTACTGATGAGCTGGAGATCGTGGCCTGAGCCAGTAAGTAGAGTTGTAGACGTGCTGCAGTGAGCATATATCTTCATCTGGTTGATAGTAGTCGCAGGGATTCGTCCGTTATGAGCATGTTGATGAAGATGGTCTTTTAGGTGCGAAAACTTGCCTTGGCGGCTGTAGAATTGGCGAGTTTTGGAGCTGGATGTCTTCCACCTTTCCTTTAAGTTTAGAAACCTTTTTTATAGTGGAGGTCATGCCTCTCTCTTTGGATTTGGAAATATTCATTATATCCTTAGATAATAGAATATTTTCCTTTTTCTTAAGGAAGGTCATATGTATTGGAGTACTTCCTCTTTCTCTCGGATTTAAGGAGATTCACTCTTGTCCAAGCTGGTTATCCTATTAAAGGAAGATTTTCATTTATCCTAAGGTAGGAGAAATCACTCGGCCTAGAAGCCGGAGGCTGGAGGCAGGGACCCAGACCCGGGGGAAGGGACCCAGACTCGGGGAAAGGAATCCGAAACCTGGAGGCAGGAACCTGGAAGCCGGATGCTGGAGTAATCTCTTCATGGAATATTTTTCCCCAACAATTTGCCCCTTATTTTCTGGTTTCATGTTTGAAAGAAGTAAATAACATGATTTTCTTTATAGGACTTCATGAGTTTCACCATGGTATCAAGCTCCTTGTTGAATTTGGAGTAGGACGTCGGCTCGTAGCCAGGGTCTTCAAACTTCCTTATCGAGTATGCGTGGATGTACTTGCGCTCGATCTGAAAGGATTCACAGCCTGATTGAAGATATACGACCTCGAGAATAGGCAATAATCCTTGACTCGATACAGACACGTGGTCTAGATCAGGTAGTGTATTCGTCGGTGAACCCGGTGGGCATGATGTCATGGCCAGGACAAATTTAGATAGACTTACAGACATGCTTCAATGGGCATGTGTTTGGTCTGAGTGAGGATGGTCATGTGGATGTAGTTGTATCCATGATTCTGATGGCCTGGAAGTGGATAATAAGGAAGAACCACCATGTAGGACCTAGTAAATGCTCTAGGGGTGGACATCGCTGTTGCGCACGATCAAGTTGAGCCTGTAAGACTTTCTTCTTCTCTTTTATAAGGATGAGACGTTTCCCCCCATGGTGGGGATTGGTCGGAGTTGGCCGAAGGTTTGATGGAGAAGCTGGGAACGTCTGCATAGAGGGTGATGCTTCTGCTCATACCCCAGATGCTTGTGCTGCTCCTGTAGCTATTGTTAGGAAATTTTTGTGTAGGCTCTTTGTGAATACTACGGAACGATGGATAAGCTAGTAAACCGAGGGTGTTTGTATGTATTTCGTGAGGATTTAGAGATGATACTGAAGAAATAGGCTTGAAGAGACTTTTATTAGATAGAACAAACAAGATTACAAGGTATTGAGTAAGAGCTCTAATTCTAGCCGTCTAGTTCTAGTCTCTAAGCCTTGGAGAAGTCGATCCCCTGCTTGAGGGCTGTTGTCGCTCTTATATAATCGCCTAGAAGTCGGTTTCATTAGGTTAAACTCTTCCATATTCGGAAATATAGAAGGTTCTCCTTGTCGGAAGTTTTCCATTTCTTGGAAGGGAGCAGGGTCCAGGGACTGAGCCCAGGGTTCCCTCTGGTGTGGACCCGGGGTACCCATTTATCAGGGATCCGGGGATCCGAGTCCTGCCTGGAGGCTGGGTGAGATAATACAGGGATATTTTTCCCCCACAGTTTGCCCCTTATTTCTCGATTTTGTCATCGAAGTCGGGGAATAACCTTTGCATTCAAGTCAACCGGGGTTGCTCATTCTCAGCTGGCTCCCTTTGGCAGGACTTTGTTCCGCTAGTCTTGTTTGCCTAGGTTCCACTCAAGTCGAAACTCATTCTGAACCTAGGTAAGGACTGGTCCCTTCGTATTCAGTTGATATCTGTCAGCAGTTTCTTCTATCTTCTTGGAGATGACAAGGCTGGAGCTTTGTCGTGCAGTTCACGCGCGGTTTAAAAGAGATAGGAGTCCTTTCCGTTCCCGGATGATTTCTTCTTTTAATATCAGAGATTCGGCTGATATTTTTCTTCCCTTCTTTAGCGGAGGTATCTTTTTGAATTTCGAATCCCGCGGCCCGAGATCTGGTGAGATGCGCATCTTTCCAAGGAAGACTTTCAACAGCTTCTTCTTTTTTGTATATATTTCTGCACACTCTTCTTTTGTTCCTCACCTTTCTTCGTGTTCGGCTCAGGTACTTCTCTCATCCTTCTTTCTTTAGCTTGCTGGTGTGATTTCCTAGCCTCTTAGTTTGCTTATTCTGTTGTGGTCACCATCTATGGATTAGGAACCAATCAATCATGTCCAAACGATCCGCTTCTCTGACGCCCCCGATGACTGATAGAGCTGGCTCGAGGAGAAGAATGGATTCTCCGGCTTCACGATCCGACAGCTCTCCTGACCCAGGCTCGAGGTCAAAACAGGACGTAGCAGCTCCTATTCCATACGCATACGCATCTCCTTCCCCGATAGGTCCTGCGTCTTCTGTGAGTGAGGATGATCTAGTAGAGTGGCGGCAACAATATTCTCTTCCCTCCTCTTTTACTCTCCAGGTACCTTCGCCGGAGGAGCGAGTCTCTAATTTTATCCCTGGGCAGATCGCTATTTATGAGGCTTTTTTCGTTAATGGCTTTAGAGGGGTGATTTCGTCGCTTATAGCGACCTTATGCGAATTTTTCGAGATCTCTCCTTCCCAGCTGAATCCTCCGTCTAGGAGTTAACGAGGTTATGTACTCCTACCATCTGGCCCCTCTTAATGGGAATGAAGGTCGGCTCCATCTTCGTCCTCGTAGTGGATTGCCTATCGTGGAGGAGCTGCCGAGAAGTGATCGTAAGGGGTCTGCTTTTATTAAAAAGGGGCAGGAACGATACATTTTTATGGCGCTCCCTGGGCACTCCTATCATTGGAACTTTATAGGTTGGTCTAGGGGATACGCATGATTCTGCTTTGTCTGATCTCTGACCCACTTTGTTGTGTTTGCAGCTGGAATGCATCCTGCTATTCCGGAGGGAGAGGATATTATGGTTCGAGCACGCCAACTTCCTCTTGATCGTCGCCAAGTACCTTTCTTGCTTAGTGATAGTGCCTTGCGACGTAGCAGCCTCTGGGGTAAGCGTTTTCACTTTTGATTGCTTTGTTCTGAATATTTGCGAGGATTGACATTCTTTGGCTCAGGAAGTATGTCTGGAGATACTAGCAATGATCCTTTCGTAGCTTATCAAAAGGCGACGAAGAGTATGTCCGGAAAAAAGGGTATGTGAGCAGAACCGTATCTGGCGATGATTTGATGATTACTGGAAGTCGTCAGGCGACGACGGTGAAAATCGAACCCTCTGTTTTGACTCGTGCCAGGAAGGCTAGGGGTGGAGGTGTGGCGACATGGGCGTCATACCAGTCGGCTGAAGTTGTGCGTTCTGCGGGAAATCTTGCCGCTGCTCTATCTAACTTAAATCTTCAAGTGTTTCCTCATGATGGTACCACTCTTCCTTCGGGAGAGCCCCTGGAAGTTATCCAGGTTCTTCAAGGAGGACTTCTTCGGGTATGTTGTTATGATTCTGATTTCTTTCCGTTCCGGCTCTTTGATAGGTTGATGTGGTTTCGTGTAGAATATCTCCCAGCTATATCACCTTGGGGAGCAGCTATCTCTTGAGAGCTCGTTGATCAGCCGAGAGGAGCTGGAAGAACTGAAGAATCAACTTTCAGAGGAGAAGGCCCAACGCGTAGCCTGTGAACTGGAGATTCGTGATCTTAAGGATAAGATCAAGGATGTGGAGAGGTCTGATGAGATATCCTCGGCGGATGCATTGAGCGTTGGCAAGAAGAACCAGGAGCTAGAAGAGGCCATGGAAACTCTGAGGCTTGAGACGGTGATGGCTGTAAGCGGGGCAAGAATTACCGCTCAGTGGGAGTTTATGAGAGAATGGTTGCAGAGAAAGAACGACCAATGGGATCTGGCCAAGGCTTTGGCGCAATACAAGACAGTGGTCTTGGAGGAGGCCAAGAATAAAGGTGTCCCGGTTCCTACATTTGAGAACGAGCCCACCTTTCCTCCGAATTCTGGGATGGATATCGATTTGAGGCCTAGAGGATCTTCCTCCTGAATTTATGTTCTTTCCTTTGTTGTAGTAGCGGCCTTTCTTGGGTTGCTCTGAATTTGTTTGAATGATGGCCCTGTTGTTGCTTTAAATAAGCTTTTCTGGATTTGCTTTTTCCTTCTTTTGAGATCTTTATATGATGCTTGCTTCTGCGATTGTCTCTCTTTTGGAAAAAATGCAGGTCGTCTAATGATCTTAGGATCTTGGATCGCCTTCGAAGAGTTGGGCGTTGATCCGAGTATTTGGTAAGCTTTATCGAATTTCGAGCCTTCTTAGGCTGTAGATGATTGTCGAAGGACTCAAGGATCCTGAGTGTCTAGGTTCCTTAGAACCTCTGGACATTAAGATGACCGGACCTCATAGGTCTTGTAGGATTGGATCTCTTTCGGGAGCCTAGGATCACTTAGAGAGTATGAATAATTCTTAGGGTACTCATGGGTTCTAGACCCTGAGGTCCGGAATTGGACTCGTAGTCCCCGGACCCTAAAATCTATAAAACCCGTAGGTTTCTTGACCCTGAGGTCTTGGATTTAGACTCGTGGTCTTTGGACCCTGAGGTCTTCTTAAAGATTGATCTAACCCGCGGGTTTCGTCTTTGTATTGGAGTTGGGCCCGAGCATTATAAATAAATTGGAGGTTTACTTTTTCCAGGTCCTAAAGAAATTTGTTCAAGACCCGGAGACTTCATGGGGACCCGAAAATTCTCGATAACCCTGGGGCATTCGGTTTGTATTTTAAAGGGACCGTATGCTGCCATCCTAGGTGAGGCCTCTACCTGTGGGGATTACGTATTCTATTGATCTGAAGCTAGTCACCATCGAGTTCTCGTTGTTGGGGAAAAATATCCCGGTATTATTTCCTCCAGCCTCCAAGCAGGACTCATATCCCCGGATCCCTGATAAATGGGTACCCCGGGTCCCCACCAGAGGGAACCCTGGGCTCGGTCCCTGGACCCTGCTCCCTTCCAAGAAATGGAAAACTTCCGACAAGGAGAACCTTCCATATTTCTGAATATGGAAGAGTTTAACCTAATGAAACCGACTTCTAGACTATTATATAAGAGCGACAATAGCCCTCAAGCAAGGGATCGACTTCTCCAAGGCTTAGAGACTAGAACTAGACGGCTAGAATTAGGGTTCTTACTCAATATCTTGTAATCTTGTTCGTTCTATCTAATAAAAGTCTCTTCAAGCCTATTTCTTCATTATCATCTCTAAATCCTCACGAAATACATACAAACACCCCCGGTTTACTAGCTTATCCATCGGTCCGCTGGTTGGCCGTTCCTTCCGTCCAAAAAGTAAAGTGTCTCCCGCCTAAGGGTTACCTGCACACACGAATGAGTCATGAGCAACTAATTTACTCACTGAATCTAGAATCACAACACAATCAATAATAAACCAAACAGTTATCAAATGCATATACATGATCATGCAAGTACTAGTACTATACTTTAATATCGATCATCATTGTGAATTCTTATTTTAAACATCACTTCCACAACACCCGCCCGTTACCATACTCATATAATACAATATATATACTAGACCCGAGAAACCACTAAGGCTAACCAAGAATAGTGAGTTAGCATCACCATCATTGTCGAATGTCCGGTATGAACAATCCGACACTGCATCGTCATGCAGTACACGGTCTCCAAGGAGCTACCCCATTATCGTGTCTTTATGACCTTGTTCCGTTCGCAGGACCAAGTCACAGTAATGCGGTGGCTGGACTGATCAAAGAGAAAG
Source organism: Brassica rapa (assembly GCF_000309985.2). Classification (NCBI taxonomy): domain Eukaryota; kingdom Viridiplantae; phylum Streptophyta; class Magnoliopsida; order Brassicales; family Brassicaceae; genus Brassica; species Brassica rapa. The sequence goes on from NC_024803.2 coordinate 22,385,712, forward strand.
ATCAAGGTCTGATCATGATCTGAACTCAACTAGGTCTAGGGTTTTATTTAAAATCTCACCTTCTGATCTTTCTCAAGAACCAAACTGAGCTAGGGTTGAAGATTAGATCACCACCAATTTTTTCTTGATTTATTTTCCTGATTTTTCTGTTCTTCTTTCTCTCTTTCTCTCTGAAATTCTCTAGGTTTTTCTGTAGGTTTAAAAATGTGGGAAGCAGCTGGAGAAGAGTTTAATACAACCTGAGGTTGCTTCATATGAGGGTTTAGCTCATAACCAAGCTTGGCAGATACAGGTAGTAAACAGCCACGTCCTTCTTGAATTCTACCGGACAACGGGTTGCAGCAAAGTTCTGCTCGAGATTGTGCAGCCATGCATCAGCTTCAAAGGGATCAGTACCTCCCTGGTAATGCTTCGTCCCCAAGTTCTTCATAATCATGACTATCTTCAGAAAGTCTGGATGAGAAGTGGTAGGTACTGGAGCTGACTGAGCACGCTGTGCTTCATGCTGTGCATTCAATGCTTGATGTTGGAAATTCACCATATCATCCATCAGTTCTAGAAGTGCTATTATAGCTGGATCAGTTGGCGCTGGTCCAGATTGTGCTGCCGGAATAGGTGCGGCAGGGGCTGGTGGAATATGAGCGGCAGGAGATGCAGGAGCTGCGTAATGATCTCCGTGCACTGGACTATCGTGTACCACATCCACCTCGATGTCCATAAAATACGGGTCTGGCGACAATGGCATGTGCACCGGTGTCTGATTATATGACCCTTCAGACGGGTCAATCTCAAAGCTAGATCCCGAAGGTGTAGCATCAAAGCTAGGAGTCAGAAGTGGTGTTAGAGTAGATTGCGGCAAAGAGTCTGAAGATTATGAAATCGAAATTGGGAGGTTTGGACCTCCACGGCGTCCAAAGAGTGCTCTTCTCGGTGGCATCTGCAACGAAAGATCATGGTAAGTTTCTATCCAGGTCTATCTATTTCTAAAAGAAGGAACAAATATCCTATTTATCCTTGCGACACATTTTTGACTCAAAAATTATTTGAAACAAGTCCCATTCAAGCATCGTATAACCATGCTCTGGTACCACCTTTGTGACACCCCCGATCATAGATAACTGAAAATGACACGGTCGATGTTCCCTGATGGTCGACCCGAGGTTCTCGAAATAAATCCGATCGCCTTAGACCAACAAGCAAAGAACACAGACGCTCCTATCGGATATTACTCTAGGCTTTTCAACCCGATAAAGCGATATTCGATAGTTAGTTCGTCCCGGACAAGGACTAATATCATATGAGAACCCGTGATTTATAAACATCTTTTATATATTATTTATTTACTTTAAACATCTTACAAAGTGTTATAGTTTTATCCTATGGCCTATTGCCCAACAACGTTTTAAGTAAATATACATCAAAAGGTACGTTGCAAGGACAACAAAATACTACCGCTGGTTGGCCGTTCCTTCCGTCCAAAAAGTAAAGTGGCTCCCGCGTAAGGGTTACCTGCACACAAGAATGAGTCATGAGCAACTAATTTACTCACTGAATCTAGAATCACAACACAATCAATAATAAACCAAACAGTTATCAAATGCATATACATGATCATGCAAGTACTAGTACTATACTTTAATATCGATCATCATTGTGAATTCTAATTTTAAAGATCACTTCCACAACACCCGCCCGTTACCATACTCATATAATACAATATATATACTAAACCCGAGAAACCTCTAAGACTAACCAAGACTAGTGAGTTAGCATCACCATCATTGTCGGATGTCCGGTATGAACAATCCGACACTGCATCGTCATGCAGTACACAGTCTCCAGGGAGCTACCCCATCATCGTGTCTTCATGACCTTGTTCCATTCGCATGACCAAGTCACAGTAATGCGGGGGCTTTTTGGGATAGTGAATATAACAAGACTTCACATGATTTTACTTCCATAATTATTTCAAAATTAATCAATAATTAATCCTTAATTAATCATAATTAACTCTCAATTACTCCTAGATTAATCCTTAATTAATCTCATATTAATCTTATATTAATCCAAGATTAGTACTTAATTAATCATAATTCTCCTTAATTAATCACATATTAATTCTCAATTAAACCAATATTAATTCTTAATTAAACCAAGATTAATCCATAATCAAAACCATGATTATTTCATAATTAAGATTAGTACTTGAGAACAAGTACTATAATTATGATTAACCTCACTTTAACCTTTTGATTAATCTTCAAGTGTAAGTGTTTACACTAAGTAAACAACATACACTTCTTAAAGGATTCAAAGACGTTACTATCTGATTGAGATACTACAATTTAAAGTCAATCATGTACTCATTCATGATCTATCTCATCTTCTGTCTAGACTCACCTAAAGAACAGTCTTGAAACTGGCTTGGACAAGACTTGAGTTCCTCTTGAACAAGGCTGAAAGGACAGGATGAGACTAGCAAAGCTCCACACCTTAGCTGATCAAAACATAGCAAGGTTTGGTTCAGAACATCAACAATCTGACAGTTCGGTTCAAGCTAAACTACTTAAATCAATTCAGTTCAAACTCGGTTCCTCTCATACCAGTTCAGATCAGTTCAGTTATATTCAGTTAACAATAGTTCAGGACAAGATCAGACTGAATTTAGTTTGGTTTAAGTCCAATCAATATTTAACAGCTTAGCAAACTGTTTTAAGAGATGAATTCAAACCGAAACTAAACAAGAACTGAACTGTATCCAGGGGCAGATCTACAGTATCAGTTACGAGGGCACGTGCCCCCGACTACTTTTAGAATTTTATTTAGTAAGCTTTGTTATTAATGATTTCGTGGAACAGTTGGTAAAGTTGCTCCCTTTCTGTTGACTTCGTACATGGTTCGAAACCATATTTTTGCTTCTTTTTTCCCTGGTTTTACTTTTATCTTTTGGTGTACAATTAATGTCTTGTATGACATGACTACACTATTACAAGAAAACTCTTATTACAATATCTTTCTTCACCGTAATTATTTAGTGAGATTTTCCCTACATTTTATTTTATTGTAAATATTATTGTTTTTGTGTTAGCATATCTTTGTCTTCTTTATTTGTCTGTTTTTTCTCAACTTATTTGTGTGTTTAATAGTTCTTTCCATTATAATATATACCTCATTTTAAATTTCAACTTTTTAGCACATTTTAGGTCCTTATTTTTAATAATAGACATTAGCAATTGGTAAAAGAAAAAACTAATTAATCCATTCATTTTTATTTAATGTTTTAGAGTTTAGTTCCTTATGATATGATTAATTGATTATAAACAAGTTCTGTAAGATATTGATATGTTGTTCTGAATGTGTAAATTTTAAGTCTAATTTTTATATATATTCAAATTAATTTTAATTGTAATAGTATGCTATATGATTTGTTACATTTGTAAAAAAAAGTTATAAAACTATTTTATAAAAAAAGTTCTGAGTTGAATAAAATTAAAGTTTATTATTTTCTTGCAGATTTAATATTTAAATATATTTATTTATTTTATATAATATAAATTAATTTAATATTATTTAATATATTTGTTAGTTATGTGCCCCCATCAAATAATTGGTCTGGATCCGCCACTGACTGTATCATAACTTATACAACTGATCCGACCAAGATCTAAGGTAGCCATGAACTGTTCTGATCAGATACTGACTGAGGCTAGGAGACCAAAGCTTACCAAGACAAACCAAAGGACTAGATGTCCTCAGCTGATCCTCTTCTCCAAGGTAAGCTTGTGGCTGGACTGATCAAAGAGAAAGATCAAGGTCTGATCATGATCTGAACTCAACTAGGTCTAGGGTTTTATTGAAAATCTCACCTTCTGATCTTTCTCAAGAACCAAAATGAGCTAGGGTTGAAGATTAGATCACCACCAATTTTTTCTTGATTTATTTTCCTGATTTTTCTCACTGATTTTTCTGTTCTTCTTTCTCTCTTTCTCTCTGAAATTCTCTAGGTTTTTCTGTAGGTTTAAAAACGTGGGAAGCAGCTGGAGAAGAATTTAATACAACCTGAGATTGCTTCATATGAGGGTTTAGCTCATAACCAAGCTTGGCTGAGAGCAGACAGATGGCAACCTGTTTCAACATCAACACCATACTGTCCTTTCCCTCCCATGAAGCAGTTTCCAGCCAATCATAAATAATTAAAGGAGGAAGCAAGCACACAGGCAGCTTGTGCTTGTCATGTGCCATTTACTGAAGAAGCTAAGTAAGCAGGCAGGTGCAAGTCAAGTGAATGAATACTGAACAAGCAGGTTAGTGGAAGATATGAGTCTAGTCCAAAATTAATTAGGCGGTTGGTTGATAATTTTAAATAATTTTCAACCAAATATTCCTTGTCTTTGTCTCTCGTCTTGTTCCCGGAAAGTCTCGTCAAGCTTAATAAAAATTTGACCAAAATATTTAAGACTCGGCCAAACTATCAAGTGAAGGTCTTTCGACCACAAGACAGTCCCGTCGAGAAATTAATCTACCGGGTCGATTTTTATTTTTATTAATCATGGTCGAACCAACTAAAAACTGGTCGAGCGGGATTTTTCTCTACCAAAAATTTCTTGGCTCGTGAAGGTTATTACACCGACGATCATATCGCACAATATAAACAGAGGATGCTAGTGGTTGCGCTCTCCAAGGAGTCCCGAGAAGCTACCATGTGTAAAGGGTTCAGCTCCACTCTGATTGGACCCGCCTCGCAATGGTATATCAATCTCCCTACCAGGTCCATCTCTTCCTTTGCCGGTCTGACGACAAGTTCGTAGAACAATTCGCAAGTAGCAGGAGCCTGGAGAAGACTTCAGATGGTCTCTACGAGATCCTCCAGCATCGAACAGAACCTCTGCGGGACTACATAGCCCGTTTCAATCAAGAGAAGGTGGCGGTCCCTGAATGCAGCATCCCTACCGCAATCTCTGCCTTCAAGAGAGGCCTACTTCCAGACGGAGGGCTCTACAAAGAGCTAACCATGTACCCTTGCAAAACAATGGAGGATGCGCTATCCCGAGCGTGGGCACATGTGAAGTGGGAAGAGGAAGTCGCTAGCCGCGCCAAGGCTCAACCCAAACAGGATCAGAGGTCCACCCGATCAGACCGAAGAGACCGAGAAGAAAGATCCTCCCAAAAGGGATCCAAGGACTCCGGAAGCAGGAACCAGGGCAGGTTCCAATACCGGCCATTAGAAATAGAAGACGGGATGTCTGTGTCTACCTGGCCCAGTATCTCCCATCTCTCAATATCCACACCAGAGCTGGTCAACACGCTGAGGCAGATGGGTCAACAGGTCAAGTGGCCCCCAAAGATGAAACCACCTGACTCATTCCGGAACCCGAGACTCCGGTGCGACTTCCATCGCGATCACGGCCACAAAACTGAAGACTGCGTCGCCCTGAAGATCGAGGTCAACGAACTGCTCCAAAAGGGGAATCTCTGAGAATTCCTTTCAGAGAAAGCCAAGGCTCACCTTAGCAAAGAAGTATTAGGGAAATCCAAAGGAGACGCACCAAGCTCACCACCTCGCCAGGATCAGGTGATTCATGTCATCTCAGGAGTCTCGGAAGTAAGTGGCCTGAGCCATGCAGCTGCGAAGAAGAGCACCCGTAATGCTAAACTCGGCCTGGAGACTGCTCAACCTAAACGCCTACTTCTAGGTACCGACGAGATAAGATTTACAGCCAAGGAGCAAGAGAAGATATTAGCTCCCCACAATGACGCTCTAGTTGTCTCTCTCCCCATAGCGAACTGTTTTGTGAAAAGAATACTAGTAGACAACAGGTCCTCCAGCAATATCATCTTCCTGATGGCGTACCAAGACCTGGGGTTAGAGGAGAATACCCTGATGCACAAAGTAACTCCACTCATCGGGTTTAGCGGCGAGGTCAAGCAAACCGCTGGGGAGGTTTTTCTACCAGTATATGCTGAAGGGATCAACTTATCTACCAAATTCTTGGTCGTGGACTGCCAATCGGCATACCACATGATCTTAGGACAACCCTGGATTCACGACATGGGAGCAGTCCCCTCAACCCCCCATCAAATAGTGAAGTTCCCTACACCCTGGGGCATCAGAACAATTCGAGGAGACCAGGAGAATTCTAGTTCCTGCTACCAGACCACCTTAAAGGGGAAGATCATGGTCTTATAACAATTACAGAGTAGACCTCAGATCCCGCGAAATCAGGAATCAGGGGTAAACAATAAGGGCAATCCAGGAACCTTCCGCAGGGTCCGGACCCTATATCCAAAAAGCTCCCAGAGAGCTTACGTCGACCGCTTTGCATGGTCTCCCCTAAGAACCTTCAAGGCTACACATGCTTGCAAAATTTGGTCCCCGCAGGACCCTCGTCCTCCACCTCACATAGACAAGATAACCAGAAACTTCAACAGTTATCAACCGGCGGTCTCGCAGATAAACGAGTGGGGAACGAACACCTCGACAAAACCCCCTCGGAAGAGAGCTCCCAGCAGGCACCAGATGGCGATAGGGGACCTCTGAACCCATTTTCTCCAGTGGATGAATGCGACTACATGCTTCATGGAAGCGCTGAAAACCTCCATCGATAGGAGACAGTGGCCCCCGAACGTCAACAACACAGAGATCCACAAGGGCTGGGGCAAGAAATAGCTCCCAAACGAGGTCCCTAGATTTGAAAAGATGCAGAACCCTGCAGAGGATGAAGGAAGCCTCCAGCAAAGACATTCGTCTCAAAAGCAAGTCAAACCCCACGGGAAGCAATAAGAGGTAAAACATAGCCTAACCACCGGGGTATCTCGCAAGCTGATATCTTGTACGGTCTCCGGACCATGATTTCTATATAATTATTCTATCTTTTATTTAAGCATTATGTTTTTCTACTCATATGTACGCTGAAAGTCTACGGACATAGCCTATATAATAAAATAGTTCCGACTATAAGAGAGAGTACGAATACCATAATACTTAAATGGGCAAACGAGCTGGATCATGTCAAAGAGACCTCCGATCCTGGCAAACTCTCAATGATAAGTGGCACGACCACACAAAAACAAAACGGGTATGAGACATAAGGTAGGAATGGGTCTGCACAAACCCGAGTATGCCTTCAATACTACCTAAAATCCCTGTATAGCCTCAGGCACATCGCGGTCCCAAACTAAAATACCTAAAAAGTGAAAGGTACCTGTATTAAAACGCTACGTGCTAAATTAATACAGGGAACACGAGGTATAATTGCCACTGAGCAAGTGCAAAAGTCCGGGAGCACCTTAATAATATCATGTTTCTATAGACGTGGAAAACAGCGTAAGTCTGGCACTTGGGTATTCACCCTCACCAACACCCTCTAAGACTGATAGTGACTTTCTGCAGAAAGCAGAGTGAAGCACGGGAACTCGATAGTGACCAGCCATGTGCGGTAGAAAGCGATACCCAACAGGTACCGAGAGTGGCCACACCTAGGGTGGTAGAATGCGGTCCCTTTAAAACTTAATTCCGGGTTCTGAGAAAGAACTCCGGGCTCAGATAGGCTTTAGGGCCAAGAACCTACGGGTTCCTTAAAAGGACCTCAGGGTCCAAGGACCATGAGTATAAAACAAGACCTCAGGGCCAGGAACCTATCGGTTCATTTTATAACTTAATTCCAGATTTTGAGAAAGAATTCCGGGCTCAGATAGGCTTTAAGGGCTAGGGAATTACAGGTTCTCTAAAAAAGAACCTCGGGCTCCAAGGACCACGAGTCTAATCCAAGGCCTCAGGGTCAATAACCTATGGGTTTGATAGAAAAAGACCTCAGGGTCCAGGGACTACAAGTCCAATTTGAGACCTCAGGGTCCAGAACTTACGGGGTCCCTAAGAAGGGACCTCAGGGTCCCAACATTATTCAAAACCTCTAAGTAATATTAGGGTCCCGAAAGAGATCCAATCCTACAAGACCTATGAGGTCCGGTCATCTTAATGTCCATAGGTTCTAAGGAACCTAGATACTCAGGATCCCTGAGTCCTTCGACAATCATCTAAAGCCTAAGAAGGCTCGAAATTCGATAAAAGGGCTTACCAAACAGTCGGATCAACGCCCAACTCTCCGAAGACGATTCAAGACCCGGAGGTCATCTAAGCAACCTATAATCCTCTGAAAGAAGAGACGTGCAAACAGAAGCAGAAAATCTCAAAAGCAGAAAAATGCGAGTTCAAAAAGAAAACACTTCAAAAGACCATAGCATGGCCATTGTTCAGAACGATAAGATAAAAAGGTACGAAGGCCCGATCCAAAAGTTCTAAAATCCACATCGGAGGTAAATGCAAAAAGATATCCCTTCACGGAGTTAAAAACGCAACTAGCAGAAATAGGGATCAGTTGATAGGAGGATCATCGGCAGGAGGTTCCGATCCCCCCTTCATCTCATCACTACCAGGAACCTAAGGCTTATACTCAACTGAAGGAGGTGGAAGTCCAAGTAACTCGGCTTCACTGATCGTCAATACCTTATATTGCTCAAAGGAAGTTATCGGATCCCAACAGTCGGTCTGATCATCAAGCCTTTCCTGCATCAGCTCCCAACGAACTACAACCTTAGCGTCATTCACGGCCTTTATCTTCCCAGCATAAAAAACTTCAGCGGCGTACCTAAGTTCGCATATCTCCTCCTCCTTATCCTCTAGCTGTCGCCGTAAGAAAACATCATCCGCTTCCAGACGTTCCCTTTCTTCATCCAAATCCTGCACTCTGAGCTTACAAGCCTCAATTTGCTCATCCTTGGCCAGGATAGCATCATTCTCTTCACGAAGCCGGATAGCCAACGCATCCCTTTCAGCCTTAGTAACGCTTCTATCTTTCATCCTCCCCTTAAGGTGGAACAATTGAGACGCCACCTGCACCAACAAAACTCATTCCTGAGCTCAAAAAGAAAGGAGTCACGAGAGCAATAGGAAGATTATTACCTGGAGAACATCACCCTGAAGGGAGCGGACAACCTTGGAGGTATCCTCATCTATTGACGGATGTATGGGAGTCATAGGGAACACCTCCGAGTTCAAACTAGCCAGAGCCTTAGAGCAGCTGCGAGAGGCGGAAAGGGAAGGCTTGAAAACAGAGGCTCTAGACCTCTTCTTAGAAGACGAAGGAGCCACAATAGGAACTGCTTGGCTCTTACCACTTTGGGTAAACTGAATATTACTGCCCCCAGCAGGAACTACCCGATGAATCGCAGCCTTCCTCGCAGCCGTCACCTCGAGAGCTCTCTTATACTCCTTCAACGCCTCCGCACCCCTAGGGGCCGATATCACGCCTGAGGGACAAGAATCATTCAACAAACAACGAGAAGGAAACAGGGAAGTTACAGATATGAAGCTTACCCCTGCTACTACACCGATCTAATGCCTCTTCACTCACAAGAAACGAAATCTCACGGCGATCAACAGGAAGCCCCAGCAACTGCTCAATTACGTGCCTCCTAAAGAGAAATCCGCGCGAGAAATATCTATGGAAGGAAAAATGAAGAACGTTAATATCATAAAAGTCGACAAGAAATGCAACACTCTGCGCGACTCACCAGCCGTGCGCCAAGTTGAAGAAAATCCTAGAAAGGGCATAAAAGCAAACTTCGATGCCCAGTTCCCTTCAAAAAACCGGATGATGCTTTTTCTCCGACCTCGATAGCTCCTGAACTGGGAGCATCCGGCTGCGAGGATGCAGATGATATCTACGTTCTCCACCATTTAGAGGAGAAACAGAGTAACAGTACAGAACCTCGGCGACCCCAACAACTAAACCTTCAAGGTCACCAAGATTTTGCATAGCTATCAAAATCTTCCAGGCGGGAGGATTCAGCTGTCCCAGAGAGATATTCACCACTCTCGAAACTTCGGCAATCAAAGAAGGAACTTGATCCCTGAAACCTGATTCAAAAAAGCCTTCATAGACCGGGACTTCACCTGCCCTGAAATCTGAAAGCGTGTCGAAAGGACCGGGAATTCGAATAACAAGATTCTCGGAGACATGGAACTTCTGTTTCCAAACGCAACCTCCTCTACTCCTATCTCCGATACGGGACCCACCGGCGAAGATGCACCTCCTTTCGGAAGCGGCGAGGTCTCCCCCATGGCTGCGTTCTTGATCTCTTCTATTTTCGCGGACAGGCCCAGAGAAGATCCCGAGGAGTTCATCTATTCGCAGACTTCGTCTCCAATCTTGCGTCAAGAGTGAACCCTAACGCCAATCAATGATGAGCCGGAGGCAAAATCAGGCTCGCTTTTCATCTTTAGAGAATGGAGAGTTGTCGAAGAGACTAAAAATCTAGGTTTACTGCGGGAAGAGCTTTGAAAAGAAAACTCAAGAGTCCAAATAAAAAAGGGAAAAATCCTTAGGATCGACACGTGCCAGAAGAGTGTGATCGCGCGGGAAAACAATCTCAGGATTCAATAAGGGATATTTTCTTGAAAGATCCGAGGGAACGACGAGGGGTCAGTTACCAGCCGAATCTCCCTTATTCAAGCCGCGCGTGAACCAAACGACAAAGCTCCAGGCTTGTGGTCTCCACGAAGATAGAAGAAATTACTATCAAATATCGAATGAACACAAAGGGACCGGTCCTTACCTAGGTTCAGAATGAGTTCCGACTTGACTGGAACCTAGGCTAACAAGATCATCGGAACAGAGTCCTGCCAAAGGGAGCCTGCTGAAAATGAGCAACCCCGGTTGACTTGAGTGCACAGGTTATTCCCGGACTTCGATGACAAAATCGAGAAATAAGGGGCAAGCTGTTGGGGAAAAATATCCCGGTATTATTTCCCCTATCCTCCAAGCAGGACTGAGATCCCCGGATCCCTGATAAATGGGTACCCCGGGTCCCCACCAGAGGGAACCCTGGGTTCGGTCCCTGGACCCTGCTCCCTTCCAAGAAATGGAAAACTTCCGACAAGGAGAACCTTCCATATTTCTGAATATGGAAGAGTTTAACCTGTGAAACCGACTTCTAGACGATTATATAAGAGCAACAACAGCTCTCAAGCAAGGGATCCACTTCTCCAAAGCTTAGAGACTAGAACTAGACGGCTAGAATTAGGGTTCTTACTCAATACCTTGTAATCTTGTTCGTTCTATCTAATAAAAGTCTCTTCAAGCCTATTTATTCATTATCATCTCTAAATCCTTACGAAATACATACAAACACCCGCAGTTTACTAGCTTATCCATCGTTCCGTAGTACTCACAAAGATCCTACACAAAAATCCCTTAACACCTGACTCGTTCCGGAATCCAGAACTTTGGGGCGTCTTCTATCGCGATCATGACCACAAAACCGAAGCTTGCATCGCTCTGAAGATATAAGTCAACGAACTACTCCAGGAGGGGCATCTCCGAGAATTCCTCTCAGAGAAAGCCAAGGCCCACCTCAGCAAAGAGACAGCAGGGAAATCCAAAGGAGATGCACCAGCCTCACCACCTCGCCAGGATCGGGTGATCCACGTCATATCCGGAGGTTCAGAAGTAAGCGGAGTGAGCCACGCAGCCGCAAAGAAAAGCACCCGTAACGCTAAGCATGGTCTGGAAACGATCCAACAAAGCGCCTACTTCTAGGCACTGATGAGATAAGCTTCACAGCTAAAGAGCAAGAGAAGATCCTAGCACCATGATGCCCTAGTTATCTCTCTCACCGTAGCAAACTGCTTGGTCAAAAGAATACTAGTAAACAACGGCAGCTCCAGCAACATTATCTTCCAGATGGCGTACCAAGATCTTGGGCTGGAGGAAAACACTCTGACACGCAAGGTAACCCACTCATCGGCTTCAGCGGTGAAGTCAAGCAAACTGCCAGGGAGGTTATCCTCCCAGTATACGCTGAAGGGGTCAACATGTCTACCAAATTCCTGGTCGTAGATTGTCAATCGGCGTACAACATGATCTTCGGATGACCCTGGATTCACGACATGGGAGCGATCACCTCAACCCTTCATCAGATGGTAAATTCCCTACACCCTGGGGCATCAGAATAATTAAGGGAGATCTCTCGATCCTGCTACCAGACCACCTTGAAGGGGAAGACCAAGGTATTATAGCAATTACAGAAAAGACCTCAGATCCCGCGAACTCAGGGACCAGAGGTCAAAGATACAAGAAATTGGGGATCGTTTTGGAGAAGCCGGACTCTGGATCATTCCAAGAACCCGAGGAATTCTCGGAGAACCTATGTCGACCGCTCCGCATGGTCTCCTCTGAAGCCCTTCAAAGTTGCTTCTGCTCGCAAGACCTGGTCCTCACAGGACCCTCGTCCCCCACCTCACATAGACAAGATCGCCAAGAACCTTATCAGGTATCAGCCACTGGTCTCACGGATAAGGAAATGGGACATGAGTACTCCAAGGAGACTTCCTCAGAAAATACATTAGACTGGCCTGGAGCAAAGGGCGCCTCGCAGACACAGGCTGGAGAAACTTAGCCAGCAGGAGACCTCCGAGCCTGGTCGCTCCAGTGGCTGAATGTGACTACACATTTCATGGAGATGCTTAAAACCTTCATCAGCAGAAAACGGTGGTCCCCGAGCTTTAAAGACCGGGGCATGAAACAAGTATCAACCACGATACATAGACCCACGAAAGAAGCAGAGCTCTGCAGAAGAAGGAGGAACCCTCCAACAAGGAGGCTCATCCCAAAAGCAAGTCAAAACCTGCGGGTCACCTAGCAACAAGAGGTAAAATATGGCCTAACCACCGGGGTACCTCGCAAGCTGATATCTTGTACGGTCTCCGGACCATGATTTCTATTAATTATCTTATCTATTATTTAAGCATTATGTCTTCCTACTCTTGTGTACGCTGAAACGTCTCCGGACAATGCTTATATAATAAAATAGTTCAGACTATAAAAAGAGTAGTAGGAATGCCATAATACTTAAAGGGGAAAATGAGCTAGATCAGGTCCAAGAGACCTTCGATCCTGGCCAACCCTTAATGATAAGTGGTATGACCACGAAAAAACAAAACGAGTATAAAACATAAGGTAAGAATAGGTCTGCGCAACCCTGAGTATGCCGTCAATACTACCTAAAACCCCTGTATAGCCTCAAGCATATCGGGGTCCCAAACAAAAATACCAAAACTGTGAAAGTAACTGTGTTAAAACGCTACGTGCTAGAATAATATAGGGGACACGAGGTATAATTGCAATTGAGCAAGTGTAAAAGTCTGGGAGCACCACATAAACTAGTTCTCTAGACATGGAAAGTAGCAAAGTCTGGCACTTGGGTTTTCACCCACACCAGCACCCTCTAAGTCTGATAGTGGCTTTTTGCAGAAAGCAGAATGCAACACAGGAACTCGATAGTGACCAGATTCCAAGCGGTAGAATGCGATAGCTTAACATGTACCGGTAGTGGCCTCACCTAGGATGGCAGAGTACTGTCCCTTTATAACCTTAATTCCGGGTTGTGAGAAAGAATTCTGGGCTCAGATAGGTCTTAGGGCCAAAAACCTATTTGGTTCCCTAAAAAGACTTCAGTGTCCAAAAACCATGTGTCCAAATCATGACCTTAGGGTCCGGAACCCACGGGTTCCCCAAAACGACCTCCGGGTCCTAAGCTTATCAAAACTCTCCAAGTGACTCCAGGGTCGTAGAGGAGACCCAATTATGCGAGGCCCATAGGGTCACCTAATAATTACAGGGTCTAGAGGTTCTAAGCACCCAGGGTCCATAGGTCGTCCGACGATCGTGACATCTTGAACCCATACGGCCCAGATCCTTTAAGAGACCCTCGAGCAATCAAACGCTTACCTTGACAGCCCTTCGACTACGATTCATGAGTCAAGTCTCAAGACCCCGAGGTCATCTTACAACCTGCATTCTTTCGAAAGAGAAGCAATACGAGTGTCATCTACGAAAGCTAAAGATCCCGAAGACGAAGGACAAACAAGCAAACGAAAAATGCGAGTCCGGAAAACATAAAATTATAGGACCACAACATGGCCATGGTTCAGTTCAACAAAAGAGGCACAAAGGCTAGTTTGAAGTTTTTAACCCTTATCAAGGGCAACTACAAAATGAAACCTTCACGGGGATAGGAGCTCTAGAACAAGAAGATCAGTCGGAAGGAGGATCATCAGTAGGCTCCGGTGCATCATCCCTCTCAGGAACCTGCGGCTCAACATCAAAGCAATGAACAGGGAGACTAAGAAGCCCAGCCTCAGTAGTCTTCACGGTCTTATATTGCTCTAGGGCCGCTGCAGGCTCCCAGCTGTCAGTCTAATGACGAAGCCATTCTCGCATCAGCTCCCAACGGACCACGAGCTTGGTACCATTTATGGCCATTGCCTTCTCAGTATCGAAGACCTCTGCGGCGTACCTCAATTCGCATATGTCCTCTTCCTTGTCCTCCAACTGTTTCTGCAGAGAAGCGTTCTCCGTTTTCACACGCTCCATGGCCTCTTCCTGATTCTGTACTGTGAGCTTCAAGGCCCTAATTTCCTTCTCTTTGTCCAAGGCAACACCTTTCCCCTCACGCAGCTGAACGGTCAGTGCATCCACCTCAGTCTTGGCAGTAGTCTTATCTTCCATCCTCTCCCCAAGATGGAATAGTTGAGATGCTGCCTGCATCAACATAACCCAACCCGTAAAGAAAGACGTTGCGAAAGCAAGACAAAGAACACAATACGTTAGCTAGAGTAGATCACCCTGAAGCGAGCGGATGGCCGCAAAGGAGTCCCCATCCATCGACAGACGAGCAGGAACCAAAGGGAACACCTTCACTTTCAAATTGGAAAATACTGCGGACCAGTCAAAAGAAACAGGAGAAGGGGTTCCGAGACCAGAGCCTGAAGCCCTAAACCTATTCTTGGAGGAAGAAGGAGCTACAGCAGCAGCCACCCGACGCCTACAACTATCCATAAACTGGACCTTTTCGTCTTCAACAGGAGCAATTCGCTTGACTGCAGCCTTCCTTGCAGACATCGCCTCAAGAGCTTTCTTATACTCCGCCAAGGCCTCGTTACCTCTGGAGCCCGACATCACGCCTGGAAGACAGAACCAACCTGGCTTAAATTCATGGAAGAAAAATCGTCGCTTACAAGGAAAGAGACTTCACGTCGTTCAAGGGGAAGCTCCAACAAGTGCTCGATCGTATCCCTTCCTGAAGGATAATCCAAGCGAGATACGTCTGCATGAGAAAAAGTCGTCAGCATCAGACGGTTAAAGAAAGTCATGGCAATTTCTACAACCCACCAGCTGCACACCAAGTGGGAGAGAATCCATGGAAAGGCATAAAAGCGAACTTCAAAGTCCAACGCCCCTCGAAGACGGGGCAACGTTTTCTCTCAGCCTTCAAAAGCTCCCACTCAGGAAGTGCTTTTCCACGAGGACGCAAATGATACCTAAACTCCCCACCATTCAAAGGAGAGATAGAATAACACTATAGAACCTCGGCGATTCTCACCAATATTCTGCATAGTTATCAAGGTCCTCCAAGAAGGAGGATTCAGCTGTCCAGGGGAGATCCTCACTACCTTCGTCTCGGTTACCAAAGAAGGAATCTGGTCTCTAAAACCCGACTCGAAGAAACCTTCGTATAAAGGGATCTCACCCGACTCTAAATCCGAAATTCTATCAATGGGACCAACGGATCCGGATGGTAACATCATCGGAAAGATGAAACTTCCTTCTCCAGTTTGCAACCTCCTCTACTCCTATTACCGATAGAGGACCCACCGGCAAAAGTCTGTCTCCTCCCGAAGGTGGCAGAGCTTCTCCAGCAGTAGCATTCCTGAGTTCCTCTATTTCGGCGGTCAGATCCAGAGAAGAGCTTGAGGAATCCATGGACTCACATACCTCGTTTCCAACCCTATGTCTTCAATGAACCCTAGTACCTATTAAAGAAGAGCCGAGGGTGAGATTTAATCCGTCTGTCATCCTTGAAGGTTCGGAATAAAGGATGAGGAGAAAAAGAGTGTTACCCGAGAAAATGAAGACCTAGGCCTGAGCAATAGAGATCGCGTGAGATTTCGGTGAGAAAGAAAAGGAAACCCAAAGGTCCAGGCAGCAAAAATAGGGAAACAAAATCAAAAACCCTAAGATTGACTTACACGTGTCAGAAAGATGAGACTGCACGGGAAAACGAGTCTCGAAGCACGATAAGGGAGCCTATCCCTCAGACTTAGGGATCCGAAAAACTAACGGGACCTTGGAGAACCCGTTACCAGCATCATCTCTCCGACTCTCTCCAGCCTGTACGCAGCTTATTATCAGAATTCCAGCCTCATCATCTCCAGAAGAAGAGAAGCTACTACTAGACTCCGGTCAGACACAAAGGAACCGACCCTCACCTGGGTTCAGAATGAGTTCCGGCTTGAGTGGAACCCAGGATAGCAGGATCAATGGAACGGGGTCCTGCCTAAGGGAAGCCTGCTGAGAATGAGTATCCCCGGTTGACTTGAGTGCACAGGTTATCCCCCGACTTCGATGACGAAATCGAGAAATAAGGGGCAAACTGTTGGGGAAAAATACTCCGGTATCATTTCCTCCAGCCTCCAGGCAGGACCAGACCCTCGGGTCCCCGATAAGGGAACGCTCCAGGTCCCCGCTAGAACGAACCCTGAGTTCGGTCCGTGGAACCGAGCTCCCTTCCAAGAAATGGAAAACTTCCGATAAGGAGAACCTTCCATATTTCCGAATATGGAAGAGTTTAACCTAAGGAAACCGGCTCCTAGACGACTATATGAGGACTACTAAAACTCTAAAGCAAAGGATCGATTTCACGAAGGCTTAGAGACTAGAACTAGACGGATAGAGCTAGGGTTCTTATTCAATACTTTGTAACCTCTCTTGTTCTTGCTTACTCTATCTAATAAAGGTCTCTTCAAGCCTATCTCTTTATTATCCTTCCTAAATCCTCACGAAATACCTATAAACTTACCTGGTTTACCAACTTGTCCAACGTTCCGTAGTACTCACAAAGAGCCTACACAAAAATCCCCTAACAGACCCGAAGGTCGTTTGGGAACCAGGAGGTTCCTTCTGGACCCGGAGGTCGTTTTGAACCCGGAGGTTGCTCTGGACCCGGAGGTCATTTGGGAACCCGGATGTTCCTACTGGACCCGGAGGTTGTTTTGAACCCGGAGGTCATTTTGAACCTAGAGGTTGCTCTGGATTCGGAGGTCGTTTGGGAACCCGGAGATTCTTTCTGGACCCGGAGGTCATTTTGAACCTTGAGGTTGCTCTGGACCCGGAGGTCATTTGGAAACCCGAAGGTTCCTTCTGGACCCAGAGGTCGTTTTGAACCCGGAGGTTTCTTTTGGACCCAGAGGTCATTTTGAACCTGGAGGTTTACCTTTTCCAGGCCCTAAGATCTTTTCAGGACCCGAAGACTGCATGGGGACCTGAAGGTTCTAAATAACCCGGGGATTCTAATCTAATAACCCTGATGTTATCTTTAGATCCGGAGTTCGTTAGAACCCGAAATATTTGGTTTTGCAGGGACCGTACTCCGCCTTCCTAGGCAAGACAATCCCGGTACTTGTTTGGATTTTGCATTCTGCCGCTCAAAAGCTGGCCACTATCGAGTTCCTATGTTGTATTCTACTTCTGCAGGAAGTCACTAACATGCTTAGAGGGTGCTGGTGTGGGTGTTATAACCCAAGTGCCATTCTTCGCTGCTTTCCACGTTTGGAGAAGCAGGGTTTTAATTGCTCCCTGTATTTCACAGTTCTTTTTCAATAATTATACCATGTGTTCCCTGTATTGTGTAGCACGTAGCGTTTTAATACATGCACTTTTCACTATGGTACTCTAGGGACCATGATGTGCCTTAGGCTGCACAGGGGTGTTAGTTAGTTTAGACAACATGCTCAGACTTGCACATACCCATTCCTGTTTTATGTCTCATACCCATTATCCCTCCCTGTACAAACTCTGAAATTGAATACAATACTTTTGCGTTTGTATTTAATATGCTCCCTGCCTGAGAGTAAGCGTGTAAGCTCCTCAGGCAGTACCTTGCATTATATGTAATATGCTCCCTGCCTGAGAGTGAGCGTTGTGGGAACCGAAATTCGCACTGTCGATTTCCGTTTAAATAAGGAAACTAGGAAAACCCTAATTTCCCAGAGGACCCGGATATCTGCTAATACCACACGTCAAGCAATCAGAACACGAGAATAACAACGATAAAAATAAGAAATCGAAAAAAGAGAGCAAAGAAGATCTTATTCCGAATTTGCGTATGAGCGTTTACAACAAGGTATAAGTCTGGGCTCGAGAGCTGTCGGCGAGATTCCTAGTTCTAGCAACCCTAAGACGGCTAAACCTAATTGAGTCGTAGCTCGAAATAACAAAAACGGAAAATTGCCTAAATTGCTCCAAGTGCTAAGTTTTCTCTGAAAAATCGTCTGTCCACGCTCCTCGCCTAGGACTCCTTATATACTAGCTCCAAGGTCGGTTTGTGCTTTTACTCTTCTGCCTTTAAGCCGTCATAGCATAAAAATTGAGATATTCCATTTTTCCCGATCTTCACAATTATCTTCAAAACTTCCGTATTTATCCGCAGAAACTTGACATTTATCCTTCCTTGTGGACCAAGCGTAAACTGTGATGTGGTTTACGGACTTTTGGTTAAGAAATCGTAGGATGGGCCTCGAGTCGTGTTTTAGGTCCCTTTGGGCCGTCTTCCGACTCTAAGCGTTTACTACAATTTCTTTCGATAAGGAACGAACTTTCCGCGGTATTAATCCGCAAAGTTTGATCGATGATTTAGAATAGCGGAAAAACAAGACTGAGCTCGCTACGGTCCTCGGGAGATAGCATTGAAGGTTTGACGAGAGTGCATGGACTGGTGTCGTCTCGACGTTTCGGAAGAGCTCGGTCGCTACGCAGCGACCGAACTTTGGCTCGAGCCCGGTCCCTACGTAGCGATCGAGCGGGACAAACGCTGGGTCGCTATGTAGCGACCGAGCTTGGCTCGGGCTCGGTCGCTATGTAGCGACCGAGCTTGGCCGAACTCGGTCGCTACGTAGATAGAGTTCGTGCCTCACTTGGTAGATCCTGCCGAGAATGAGGCATGGTGGGTTGCGCATTACGGTTCGATCACTCCTCCCAAAGAGAAGCCGTTCCCGGTCCTGGCCCATCATGCAGTTGAGGAAGGAGCACCAAGCAGGAGTACTTACGAGTTCCTCGAGATCATGCGGTCGTTCTACCGTATTCCAAGCACGGTGGAGTTCCGGTTTCCTCGTCGAGGGGAAAGCGCTGATAACCCCCCGGAGGGTTATTTCACTTGCTACGAAGCGTACGTAGTGCATTGTCGCTTGTGGTTCACGATTCCCGGAATCATCGTCTGAGTGTTGGAGCGTTTCGAGGTGGCAATCAGCCAGTTGAATCCCCTTGCCGTTCAGCACCTTGTTGGAATCCTTATCTTGAGCTACGAGCATGGTCTCTCCCTTTCCGTTGATCACTTTGACGCGCTTTTGAGGCTACAGCTCGTCAAGGACAAGGAGAAGTATAGGCTGGTCCCTCGGAGCTTCATGTCGGTGGTTAAGAGATTCATCTCCAACTTCAACTCGTGGAAGAAAGTTTTCTTCTTTATTCGTATAGACGCTGCGTCTGTCGAAGAGAGTTGTATCCCACTGCTCCGGAGGTTGCCAAATGATCGTCCCTTCATCAACCCGCTGGCCCCATTCCCCGAGGATATCATTGAAGTGAGGGACCTTCTTAGGAATGTTCCGTTTTTCTAGACTTCTTCCACGCCGAAACGAGTTGGGAAGGCGCTAAGGTTTGTGTGTCCCGATCCTGTGGAAGCGGGGAACGACTCCGAGCCCGATGATCAGAGTCCCGATGCTGCCCCTGCTGCTGCGACGGGGTGGAACTCCTCAACCGGGAAGGATATCGATCTTGGCGACATAGAGTTTTTGATGGACGATTCTATGCTTCTGGGATGGGATCCAGACCTTGCTTATGGCGACGGAAGCGGTTCTAGCGAGGTTCCTATTCCGGACTTCGACGATTTCTTCGCTGGTTTACCCTCGGGCTTCGATGCTCCTCCACCAACGAATGAAACAGGAAGGCCGAAGGTTGTCGCGGAAGGGTCTCGTATTATCAACGGGGTATGATTTTCTCAAAAAATTTTGTGATTGCCATCGAAGCGAGCCATAGGGAAGCTATGGTCTATCATTTCAAAGCGGAGAAGGCGGAGCGAGATCTCGCTCGCGTGCAAGGCGAGGTGTCGAAGCGAGAAGCGCAACTTACTCATTATCATGCGCGGGCCATCCGTAAAGCGGAAAGGAAGGGCAAAAGGGAAATTGTCGAGGTGATGAAGACTCGTGCTTCTCAGTTCCAGGTCGAATACGGAAACCTCAAGGATGCCTTTACCTCGGTAGCCGATTTCCGTGAGTGCCGCGGTTCAGTCGGAAGTCTTTGGAGAACGCAAGCCGATGACTATGTGTTCGAGAAGGAAATGAGCTTGATGAAGAGCGGCATGAACGAACGTGCCCACGCTGAGGCGTTCATACCCTCGATCGACGAGAGGATCCAAGGGTTCTGGGATTCCATCCCGGTTTCCCCTGATACCGAAGAGGTTCCGACCGGGCATCCTGATGATGGCGAGGAAGTGGACCGTCCTACGGATGCGTTCGGTGCTTCGTTATCCGGGGACTTTGACTTTGGGCCATGAGAGGCGGAGTGATTGCTGAGAGGAAGATGCTTGTCTTTCCATTCTATGTTTGTGGCCGAATGTGGCCTTTATTTCGAGAGATTGTATGGGCCTGTTTTGGCCGTTTTTATTGCTTATCGGGACTGGCCGTTGGTGTCTTTGAATCCCTTACCGCTTTACGCGGCTTTTATATATATGATGGATGTTCCATTTTGAATTTTCCCTGAGTAGGTTAAGAGTAAATATGAGTTGTCGTCTCATATTTAATTTCGATGAGACGTTCAATCTGTTGGTTCGTTCGTGATTTCGTAGAAAATTACCTATCTTTACGATTTTTGGGAACATTGAGATGTGAACGGAGAGACATGGTTTAGGATCTCGTATCTTTTAGATATCATGTCTTGAGATGTTTGAGACCAGAGCGTTGGGTTTAGGGCAAGACCTAGGTTTACTTTCGGTTAAGGTATGTGTGGTGACTAGCCGGCTATCGTTTTTCCTGTTGCGATTTCTTCCTGACTTGTTCCGATTTAAAGTCCACGATAGGTTCTCGGCTTATATGACCTGTATGGCACGAATCAAGCATCTTCTCAGAGGTAATTTTTAAGCCAACTGGGAGTGCTAAACCAAAATTTTGGATTTTTGTTGTAGCGCGCTTTCGTCCTTGTGTTGGACGTTTTGAAGATCAAAAGAGTGATCGAATTGCGTCAGTTTAAGATGGCTGGCGTGTTCGTAAGGCCAATCGACGAACTGGGTGTAAGGTTTTGGTGGTCGCGTTCGGACAATTTGTTCGTATTATCTTCGAATTTTAACTTTGCGACGTCTCGCAGTTGTTTCGAGGATTATACGTGTATCTTTGAGTGTTTGAAAGATGATACGTTTACGGTTTTGGGCCGGATGAGGCCGCAGACTAGAGTCTTAACGTTTCCAGGCGTGTCCGGAAAGTTTTTGCGTTTAACTGAAGCGTAAACGTTTTTGATAAAAAGGAGCAACGTAGATTGTAGTAAAAGTTTTTGAAGTTTCTAACAACTCGATTACAATAATGAAGATTTTTCTAAATGGGAGTATACGAGTATACGCACCCACTCCCCCCCCCTTTTAGAGAGGGAGATAGCTGAACTCGTCTTTTGACGAGCTGCCTACGTACCCCTTTCGAGGATCAAGCCATCTCATAGTTCTGTTTCATGCCGCGAGCGTTTTTACTCGGCGGTAGACGTCGCGCTGTCCGCCTTGATCGTGTTGATCGTGGCTGGGTCAACGCTATTTTCCGGATGTTCCGGTTGAGTTGTAGCATCGGCTTCGGACTCGTGTCGAGTTTCGACGTCCGATGCGTTTGCGTCGGCAGACGATTTTAATTCGTCTTTCCTTGGGGCATTTTTGGCCGAAGATTGATCCATCTTCGTGCGTTTTCGATTCGCAGTTGCAGAAGTCGTGACTTGCCTTAACTTGTGCTCTGCGAGGAAGCATAGCCGCGACTGTTTTTGGCATCTCCACATAGCCGCGACTCCGCTTGGGGTCGGAAATTTGAGACCCAGGTTGTAGGTTGATGGAACTGCTTGCATGGCATTGAGCCATGGAGTTCCCATGATCACGTTGTAGATAGCGGGATGATTGACTATCTCGAACTCGACGATTTTCGTGATCTCCTTGGCCATGACTGGCAACTGGATTGATCCAAGAGTCATTGATACTTCGCCTGAAAAACCCGTGAGCGGTTTTGGCGTCGGAATTACTTCTCCGAGTTTGATGCTCATTCGCTTGAGAGTGTCGCGGAAGATTACGTTGACCGTGCTTCCCGTGTCGACGAGTATCCGACTTCTAAGTCTCGTATGACGAGATCTATGACGAGCGGATCGCAGTGAGGTTGATCGATGCCGCCGGCTTCCTCCTTTGTGAAGGTGATCGAGCAATTTTGGCCATCTCGGGGAGGAGACCATGTAGGCCAATTTGCACTCGAGTCTGCCTTCCGTTTGTAAGCCTTGATGGCCGACACAGTATCGCTGCAGTATTGTGATCCTCCGATGATCATGTTGAATCTGCGACGATTGTTATCATTCCCCTTGTCGTCCGGCCTCCTACCGCGTTTATTCCCAGGCTGGTTTCGTTGAGGGGATTTTTCAGCTGGCGGATTTCTGTCCGTCTTTGGAGGGCGATCAGAGTCGAGGATGAGATCCTTGATGCTGGTTACTTCCGAGAGCTCTCCAGCGAGTAGCTTCGCGGCCAGCCTTGCTCCCAAGACTTTGCAGTTGGTCGTGGAGTGTCCTCGGGACTGGTGGAACTCGCAGAAGGTGTTTTCGTCATACCCTTGATTGCGGGTCCATGTGTTGCCCGTGGTTCGGCCTGGATCCGAATTGATCGCATAATTATGCGCCCCTTGGAGATCTTCCCCCTCGTGATGGACGTACTTGTCGTTACGAGAGTTCTTCTTTCTCGCTTTCGGATCCACGTCCTTCGAGGATTGTCTTGCCGTCTTATGTTTTTGCGATAAGACTTTAGTTTCTTCCTCGACTATGATGTAGTCTGTTGCTTTGTGGAGGGCGTCTTGGATCGTTCGCGGTTTGTCGAGGGTTATCCACTTTCTGAATTTCGACTTGTACGAGAGCGTCTTTCTCAGCGCGTCAATGGCCACTTTGTCGCTTACCCCGCTGACCCTGGACATTATCAGCTTGAACCGGCTGATAAACTCGCAGAGGGGTTCGTCTTCCCTCTGGGAGAAACTCCATAGATCGACATTGGAAGTTTCTCTGTCTATGAACACAGAGTATTGTTTGAGAAATTACGATGCGAGTTGTCGGAAACTCCCGATGGTGGTGCGATGGAGGCGTGCGAACCATTCGAGCACCGCTCCTTCCAGATTTTCGACAAACAGGCGGCAGTAGCCGGCATTTTTTTTGCCGTTCTTCAGTCTCGCTCTTCCCATCGCGATGTGGAAAGCCTGAAGGTGTGCTTTTGGATCGGCCGTACCATCGTACTTCGGTACTTTGATTTTTCCTGGATCGGATATCCTCATATCCGAAATGCGACTGGTAAAGGGGGTCTTCCCAGCTCCTTCCAGCAGTCGATCGATTTCGGGGGCAGCACTAGTAGCATGATGGATTTGAGACTTTACGGCTCTCACTTCTGCCGCAGTCTTGGTGATGTAGTCGCGAAGATCGCGGATATCCGACGTCTCGTCAGAAGATTTCCGAGCCTGTCGGCGTTTACTGTGAGCGAGCTCGGTTTGCATTTCAGCCAGCTCTTCTTGTTTGTTCCAATAGACGATTTCCTCTTCTTCCGTCATTGGTATGTCGAACGGAGAGCTTTCCCGAGCAGAGCGGCTTCTGGTCCTACTTGGATGTCTGTCGACGTCCTCATCGGTGTCGTTGGAGACATCGCAAGGATCCAGGTCAATGCGTTCGGCTTCGTTATCCCCCGAATCCTTTGCAGGAGGCGGAGGACTTTCAGGGTTTCCCTTTTCGATGGGAGATTTCTCGGTAGGGTTTTGACCCGAAGGTCGTTCCCGCGCGACTCCAGATTTGTCAAGTGGGGTAGCGAAGTCGAGCCTCTTCCCGCGGATTTTGGTGGGTCCGCGGGGACGGATTGCTCGAGTCCTTGCCGTAAAGGTTTCAACCTGTTTGGTCAAGGTACTCACGAGCTTATCCTGTTCTTCCGACTTTTTCTCATAGGTGGCGAACATCTTTTTAAACTCCTCGAGCGCCGCGGCGTTGGCTGGTGTGCTGGCCGCGGATACATCCGCTGCTGGAGTGTGCAGATTGGTGCTGCTGCCTCCGTTAAGAGGAGTCTGCATGTTATCCGCGTCGTTAGTTGACATGTCTGATTGAGCGTGGTGTGGCTTTTGCGGGTTAGATTGATCCGTATCCCCCCTCCTTCTAGCGCTAAAGTGTGGGAACCGAAATTCGCACTGTCGATTTCCGTTTAAATAAGGAAACTAAGAAAACCCTAATTTCCCAGAGGACCCGAATATCTGCTAATACCACACGTCAAGCAATCAGAACACGAGAATAACAAGGACAAAAATAAGAAATCAAAAAAAGCGAGCAAAGAAGATTTTATTCCGAATTTGCGTGTGAGTGTTTACAACAAGGTATAAGCCTGGGCTCGAGAGCTGTCGGCGAGATTCCTAGTTCTAGTAACCCTAAGATGGCTAAACCTAATTGAGTCGCAGCTCGAAATAACAAAAATGGAAAATTGCCAAAATTGCTATAAGTGCTAAGTTTTCTCTGAAAAATCGTCTCTCCCCGCTCCTCGCATAGGACTCCTTATATACTAGCTCCAAGGTCGGTTTACGCTTTTACTCTTATGCCCTTAAGCCGTCATAGCATAAAAATGGAGATATTCCATTTTTCCCGATCTTCACAATTATCTTAAAAACTTTCGTATTTATCCGCGGAAACTTGACATTTATCCTTCCTTGTGGACCAAGCGTAAACCGTGCTGTGGTTTACGGGCTTTTGGTTAAGAAATCGTAGGATGGGCCTCGAGTCGTGTTTTAGGTCCCTTTGGGCCGTCTTCCGACTCGAAGCGTTTACTACGATTTCTTTCGATAAAGAACGAAATTTCCGCGGTATTAATCCGCAAAGTTTGATCGATGATTTAGAATAGCGGAAAAACTAGACTGAGCTCGCTACGGTCTTTGGGAGATAGCATTGAATGTTTGACGAGAGTGCATGGACTGGTGTCGTCTCGACGTTTTGGAAGAGCTCGGTCTCAATGCAGCGCCCGAACTTTGGCTCGAGCCCGGTCACTACGTAGCGATCGAGCCGGATGAACGCTCGGTCGCTACATAGCGACCGAGCATGGCTCGGGCTCGGTCGCTACGTAGCGACCGATCTTTGGCTCGAGCTCGGTCACTACGTAGCGACCGATCAGGACGAAGGCTCGGTAGCTACGTAGCGACCGAGCTTGGCCGAAGTCGGTCGCTACGTAGCGACCAAGCGGGACGAGCGCTCGGTCGCTACGCGCTCGGTTGCTATGTAGCGACCAAGCTTGGCCGAGCTCGGTCGCTATGTAGCGACCGAGCTTGGCTCGGACTTGGTTGCTACGTAGCGACCGGATAGCGTGTATGTGCGGTAGTTACGCAATGACCGAGCTTGGTTCGTTTGCTTTGAGCCTTCAAAGATACTTCTTCGTAAAAACTTCGTATTGGTTATTTTTTACGAAAATTATATTTTTCTTTTTACTATCTTTTCCGGAAATGCGATTTCCGACGGTTTTCAGGTGATAATTCCGTCGTGACCGTTTTTGACCCCATCAAGCGTGTAAGCTCGTCAGGAAAGACTTTTGCATTATATCTAATATGCTCACTGCCTGAGAGTAGCGTGTAAGCTCCTCAGGCAGTACTTCGCATTATATGTAATATGCTCCCTGTCTGAGGGTAAGCGTATAAGCTCCTTAGGCAGTACTTTGCATTATATGTAATATGCTCCCTGCCTGAGAGTAAGCGTGTAAGCTCCTCAGGCAGTACTTTGCGTTATAAGTACTTCGTATCCCACATGGGAGTAGGCTCTTGAGAATGTGTACTATATTTTGACCGCATACTATGGTTTGTGCTAGCCAATTCCTGCGATTGTCAAATATTTCTCATGCATCATATGTGTGGGAAAGAAGCAGTGCGAGTAGAGTAGAGCAGCTTGGTAGCTCGAAAAGAAAGATTTGTGTGTAGCTCGCCGAGGTACGGAGTGACTCTTACTCAACTTGCTCATGCTTTTTTAATGATCTTTTTTATGGTTATGCCGGCGATGATAGGTGGATTTGGTAATTGGAAAAAAGAAAAGCGTTATCGGGTTTGAACAACTGAGTTGTTACAATGTTCTTTCTATTTGTCTTTATCTATTGGTGGGGAGGTATATGAAGGAACGAAAGAGTGGATTGGTCTTTCCCTGGTTCCTTGTTCCCATGGTTTTCCACTTATGCGCAAGATCATAGGATCTAGTAGTCCCTTTTATTTATCTGCATGCAAGGATCGATGCAGAAGTCGGAGACCGAGCTTCTCTCAACAGGAACATGGAGGCAGGTGTCCTGCCCGTGGCCTGGATGACTTTTCCCAACCAGCCTGTCCCTTATTTCTCGATTTCGTCCTCGGGGAATAACCTGTGCACTTAAGTCAACCGGAGTTGCTCATTCTCAGCAGGCTTCCTCTGCGCAGGACATCGCTCTAGTAATTCTTCTTTCCCAGGTTCTTCTTAGGTCTGGACAGTGTTCGAACCTGGGGGAGAACAAATTTTCTGGGAATAGACATGGGTCTAGTAGACGTTTCTAGGTTCTAGACTTGCTTAGAGATGACATGGCGAGATTCAGGACCTTGGTTGCATTCCATTGGATGTCAAAACTTTATTCATGGGGATCGTGGCCAGAAGTAATTCTATCTGCTTGGTGCAAGACCTGATGGAGAAACGTTTGATGCTTCAGTGGGCATCAACATCGGCTTGTCGGTGTTAGGTCCCTTGGGCTTCGCGTGAACATGACGTCGCTCTGAAATCTCCTTTTTAGGTTCTCCTTAGGCATGAGCCATGTTTCAACCTGGAGGAGAGTCGATTTCCCTGTTGGGGTCGAAAACAGTCACGACGAAGTTAACGGCCAAATCTACGCAATATATAAGTATGACTCTCCGCAACATAGCTTTTCGAGATCAAGTGTCATCTCAAACTCCATTTAGATCAAACATAAGCCATCGGAAACATACCCAAAACCAATTACGGATAAGTTCGAGTATGACAATCGGAACACGGACAAACCAAGCTCGGTCATTACGCAACTACAGCACATGCACGCTGAACGGTCACTACGTAGCGACCGAGCTCGAACCAAAGCCCGGTCGCCACGTAGCGACCGAGCGTCCATCCCGCTCGGTCGCTATGTAGTGACCGAGCGTCCGTCCCGCTCGGTCGCTACGTAGCGACCGAGCTCGAGCCAAAGATCGGTCGCTACGTAGCGACCGAGCTCTACCGAAACGTCGATACGACACCAGTCCATGCATTCTCGTCTATCCTTCGACAATATCTCCCGAAGACCATTGCGAACTCAGCTCATGTTTTCCGCCATTCTAAATCATCGATCAAACTTTGCGAAAAAAGCCGCGGAAAGTTCATTCTTTATCGAAAGAAGTCACGATAAACGTTTCGAGTCGGAAGACGGCCCAAAAGGACCTAAGACACGACTCGAGGCCCATCTCGTGATTTCTTTACCAAAAGCCCGTAAACCATAGGACGGTTTACGCTTGGTTCGCAAGGGAAGATAAATGTCAAGTTTCCGCGGATAAATACGGGAATTTTCAAGATAATTACGAAGATCGGAAAAAATAGAATATCTCTATTTTTTGCTATGACGACTTAAGGACAGAAGAGTAAAAGCGTATATAAGGAGTCCTAGGCGAGAGGCGTGGAAAAAAAACTTTTTCAGAGCAAACTTAGAACTTAGAGCAATTTAGGCATATTTCCGTTTTTGTTATTTCGAGCTGCGACTCAATTAGGTTTAGCCGTCTTAGGGTTGCTAGAACTAGGAATCTCGTCGACAGCTCTCGAGCCCAGGCTTATACCTTGTTGTCAACGCTCAAACGCTGATTCGGAATAAGATCTACTTTGCTCTCTTTTCGATTTCTTATAATTCATCGTTGTTATTCTCGTGTTCTGATTGCTTAACGTGTGGTATTAGCAGATATTCGGGACCACTGGGAAATTAGGGTTTTTCTAGTTTCCTTATTTAAATTGAAATCGACATTGCGAATTTCGGTTCCCACAGTTTGGCGCTAGAAGGAGGGGGGGGGGTACGGATCAATCTAACCCGCGTAAGCCACATCACGCTCAGTCAGACATGTCAACTGACGACGCGGATAACGTGCAGACTCCTCTTACAAAGGCAGCAGCACGGATCTCCACACTCCAGCAGTGGACGTATCCGTGGCCAACGCACCAGTCAACGCCGCGGCGCTCGAGGAGTTTAAAAAGATGGTCCCCACCTATGAAAAAAGGTCGGAAGAACAAGAAAGGCTCATGAGCACCTTGACCAAACAAGTTGAAACCTTAACGGCAAGGACTCGAGCAATCCGCCCCCGCGGAACCACTAAAGTCCGCGGGAAAAGACTCGACTTCGCTACCCCACTCGATAGATCTGGAGTCGCGCGGGAACGACCTTCGGGTCAAAAACCTAGCGAAAAATCTCCTGTCGAAAAGGGGAAGCCAGAAAGTCCACCGCCTCCCGCAAAGGATTCAGAGGATAACGAAGTCGAACGCGTTGACCTGGATCCTAGCGATGTCTCCAACGATACCGATGAGGACGTCGACAAACATCCAAGCAGGACCAGAAGCCGATCTGCTCGGGAAAGTTCTCCGTTCGACAAACCAATGACGGAAGAGGAGGAGATCCTCTATTGGAACGAGCAAGAAGAGCTAGCTTAAAATCAAACCGAGCTCACTCGCAGTAAACGCCGACAGGCTCGGAAATCTGCTGAGGAGACGTCGGATATCTGCGATCTTCGCGACTACATCACCAAGGCTGCGACAGAAGTAAGAGCCGTAAAGTCTCAAATCCATCACGCCACTAGCGCTGCCTCTGAGATCGAGAGGATGCTGGAAGGGGCTCGGAAGACCCCCTTCACCACTCGCATCTCAGATATGAGGGTGTCCGATCCAGGAAAGATCAATGTACCAAAGTATGACGGTACGACCGATCCAAAGGCGCACCTTCAAGCTTTCCACATTACGATGGTAAGAGCGAGAATGAAGGATGGCGAAAAAGACGCCGGCTATTGCCGCCTGTTCGTCGAGAATCTGGAAGGAGCAGCCCTCGAATGGTTCGCACGCCTTAAGCACAACCCTATCTGGAGTTTCTGACAGCTCGCGTCGGAAATTCTCAAACAATACTCTATGTTCATAGATAGAGAAACTTCCGATGTCGGTCTCTGGAGTCTATCCCAGAGGGAAGACGAACCCCTCCGCGAGTTTATCAGCCGATTCAAGCTGGCGATGTCCAGGGTCAGTGGGATAAGCGACAAAGTGGCCATCGACGCACTCAGAAAGACGCTCTGGTACAAGTCGAAATTCAGAAAATGGATAACCCTCAACAAACCGCGGACGATCCAGGACACCCTCCACAAGGTGACGGACTACATCATAATCGAGGAAGAAACAAAAGTTTTGTCGCAAAAACTAAAGTCAGCAAAACCATCCTCAAAAGACAGAGATCCGAAAGCGAAAAAGAAGAACTCTCGTAACGACAAGTATGTCTATCACGAGGGGGAAGATCTCCAAGGATCGCACAATTACGCAATCAATTTGGACCAGGGCCGAACCACGGGTAATACGTGGACCCGCAATCAAGGATATGATGAAAACACCTTCTATGAGTTCCACCAGTCCCGAGGACACTCCACGACTACCTGCAAAGTCTTGGGAGCAAGGCTGGCCGCGAAGCTTCTCGCTGGAGAGCTCTCGGAAGTAACTAGCGTCAAAGATCTCATCCTTGATTCCGATCGCCCTCCAAAAACGTTCAGAAATCTCCCCGCTGAAAAATCCACTCAACAAAACCAACCCGGGGATAAACGCGGCAGGAGGCCGGACGACAAGGTGAATGATAACAATCGTTGCAGAGTCAACATGATCATCAGAGGATCACAATACTGCAACGAAAGGCAGAGTCGTGTGCAAACTGGCCTACATGGTCTCCTCCTCGAGATGGCCAAAATTGCTCGACCTCACTGCGATCCGCTCATCATAGATCTCGTCATACGAGACCTGGAAGTCGGGAGGGTACTCATCGACACGGGAAGCACGGTCAATGTAATCTTCCGTGATACTCTCGTTCGAATGAGCATCAAACTTGGGGAAATAATTCCAACGCCGAAACCACTCACGGGCTCTTCGGGCGAAGTATCGATGACTCTCAGATTAATCCAGTTGCCAGTCATGGCCAAGGAGATCACGAAAATCGTCAAGTTCGCGGTAGTCGATCTTCCTGCTATCTACAACGTGATCATGGGAACTCCATGGCTCAACGCCATGCAAGCAGTTCCGTCAACCTACCACCTGGGTCTCAAATTCCCAACCCCAAGCGGAGTCGCGGCTATTTGGGGATGTCAAAAAACAATCGCGGTTATGCTTCCTCGCAGAGCAAAGTTAAGGCAAATCGTAACTTCCGCAACAACAAATTGCAAACACACGAAGATAGATCAATCTTCAGCCAAAAACGCCCCAAGGAAAAACGATTTAACATCGTCCGCCAAAGCAAACGCCTTGTTGGGGTCAAAATCGGTCATAATGGAATCAATGCCTGAAACTCTGTAAAAATCAGCATGAACGTTTTTTACGAAAAAGTAATCTTCGTAAAGATATCTTTACAAAGAGCCTTGCGGTAAAATCTTGTTCAAATCTCAATCAAACCACTAAATACCGATTGTCCAAAGGAAACAGACATGTATCCAATTTGGCCGCGGACAAGCTCGAGTACGGCAATCGGACCACGGATAAGCCAAGCTCGATCGATACGCGGCGACCAAGCATGCACACAGCTCGGTCGCTACGTAGCGACCAAGCGTCTGTCCCGCTCGGTCGCTACGTAGCGACAGAGCTCAGCCAAGCTCGGTCGCTACGTAGCGACCAAGCGTCCGTCCCGCTCGGTCGCTACGTAGCGACAGAGCTCAGCCAAGCTCGGTCGCTACGTAGCGACCGAGCTCGAGCCAAGCTCAGTTGCTACGTAGCGACCATGCGTCCATCCCGCTCGGTCGCTACGTAGCGACAGAGCTCGAGCCGAGCTCAGTCGCTACATAGCAACCGAGCATCCGTCCCGCTCGGTCGTTACGTAGCGACCGAGTTCGAGCAAAGCTCGGTCGCTACGTAACGACAGAGCTCGAGCCAAGCTCGGTCGCTACGTAGCGACCGAGCGTGCGTTCTGTTCGGTCGTTACGTAGCGACCGAACTCTCTCGAAACGTCGATACGACACCAGGTCATGCATTCTCGTCTATCCTACGATGCTATCTCCCGAAGACCGTAGCGAACTCAGTTCATGTCTTCCGACCATTCTAAAGACATCAATCAAACTTTGCGGTAAAAACCGCAGAAAGTTCCTTCTTTATCGAAAGAAGTCGTAATAAACGTTTCGAGTCGTAAGACGGCCCAAAGGGACCTAAGACACGACTCGAGGTCCAATTTATGATTTCTTAACCAAAAGCCCATAAACCGTATGACGGTTTATGCTTGGCGCGCAAGGAAGGATAAATGTCAAGTTTCCGCAGATAAATACGAAATTTTGAGGATAATTACGAAGATCGGAAAAAATGGAATATCTCCATTTTATGCTATGACGGCTTAAGGGCAGAAGAGTAAAAGCGTAAACCGACCTTAGAGCTAGTGTATAAGGAGTCCTAGGCCAGAGGCATGAGGAGAACTTTTAGATTCGGAATTCTCTGCACTTAGAAACTTTAGGCTTTATTCTCGACAAGTTCGGTTTCTATGACTGACACTCAATTACTAGACGAACTCGCCCAGGCAGTTCGATCTCTTGTCCAGCTCTATCAATTGAACTACGTTCGGCTTGATCCTCGAAAGGGGTACGTAGGCAGCCTTTAACAAGGTTCAGTCCGAAATCAATCAAAAACCTTTTATATATCTTTTTCGTCTTTTGTTATCAAGCTGCGACTCAACTAGGTTTGAGCTTTTAGGCTGCTAGAACTAAGTAACTCGCTGACAGCCTTTGCGGCCAAAGCTTTTATGATCCCTTGTAATGATCGCATCGCTCTTACGCGGACTCGAAATAAGATCTACTGTTTTCTCTAAACTCGTTTTTTATCTTTTCATGATTTCCGCATATATTCGATCACTTGTCGTTGGCTCTCGCAGAGATCCGGGACCTCTGGGAAATTAGGATTTTCCTAGTTTCCTTATTTAAACGGAAATCGACAGTGCAAATTTCGGTTCCCACAGTTTGGCGCTAGAAGGAGGGGGGGGGTTACGGATTACTCTTACTCATGGCCACAAAACGCTTGATCGGAACAATGTCTGGATATATGAAAGACAAACTCGCAGCACTGACTGCTCCTATGGTTAACGCTTACGCAAATGCCGCATTGTTCAACAAAATCGAAAACTTAGTCGCGACCTTCTGCCACAGGAAGAGCACTAAAACGTGCCCGCGATTTCTCTTTCTAAACATAAAGGGAAACGATAAATCTTATCAAACCCCGTAAGTTTGGCTAATTACCAAACAAAATAAATCTCGATGCGTAAGGGTTTTACCAAAACACGTTTTCCGAAAACATTTCGCGCGGAAAAAGGAAACACAACAAAACGATTACACAGCTCGGTCGCTACGTAGCGACCGAGCACCCACACTGCTCGGTCGCTGACCGAGCACGCACACTTCTCGGTCGCTGACCGAGCACGCACACTGCTCGGTCGCTACGTAGCGACCGAGCACGCACACGCTGCTCGGTCGTTACGTAGCGACCGAGCACACACACGGCTCGGTCGCTACGTAGTGACCGAGCACGCACGCTGACATAGCGACCGAGCATACACACTGCTCGGTCGCTACGTAGCGACCGAGCACGCACACACTGCTCGACATAGCGACCGAGCACGCACACCGCTCGGTCGCTACGTAGTGACCGAGCTCAAGCCAACTCTCCACTCGATATATAGCGACCTGTAGGGCCTCAGAAAGGTCCTCCTTTGGGTTCTCTTTTGAATCCTCATCGAAACGCTTTTCGTTTCGTCTCAATCGGAGTTTCCGTTGAGATTTTATGACGAAAACAAGTAGGACTCTTCTTGGCTTGTTTCCGCTCGCTATGTAGCGACCTGTCAGATTGTCAGTCACTACGTAGCGACCTGGAAGGCCTCAGAAAGGTCCTCCTTTGGGTTCTCTTTTGAATCCTCGTCGAAACGCTTTTCGTTTCGTCTCAATCGGAGTTTCCGTTGAGATTTTACGACGAAAACAAGTAGGACTCTTCTCGGCTTGCTTCCACTCGCTACGAAGCGACCTGTCAGACAGTCAGTCGCTACGTAGCGACCTAAAAGGCCTCAGAAAGGTCCTCCTTTGGGTTGTCTTTTAAATCCTCGTCGAAACGCTTTTCGTTTCGTCTCAATCAGTGTTTCCGTTGAGATTTTACGACGAAAACAAGTAGGACTCTTCTCGGCTTGCTTCCACTCGCTACGTAGCGACCTGCCAGACTGTCAGTCACTACCTAGCGACCTGTAAGGCCTCAGAAAGGTCCTCCTTTGGGTTGTCTTTTGAATCCTCATCGAAACGCTTTTTGTTTCGTCTCAATCGGAGTTTCCGTTGAGATTTTACGACGAAAACAAGTAGGACTCTTCTTGGCTTGCTTCCACTTGCTACGTAGCGACCTGTCAGACTGTCAGTCGCTATGTAGCGACCTGTCAGGCCTCAGAAAGGTCCTCCTTTGGGTTCTCTTTTGAATCCTCGTCGAAACGCTTTTTGTTTCGTCTCAATCGGAGTTTCCGTTGAGATTTTACGACGAAAACAAGTAGGACTCTTCCTAGCTTGCTTCCACTCGCTACGTAGCGACCTGTCAGACCCCCAGCTCGCTACATTGCGACCTTTCAAGCTTCAAAAAGCTCCTCCTTTGTGTTCTCTATTGAATCTCGATCAAAACGCTTTTCGTTTCGTCTCAATAGGAGTTTCCGTCGAGATTTTACGACAAAAACAAATAAGACTCGCCTAAACTCATTCGCTTGCTCCTACTCGCCCTTACCTCCAGCTTTGTATTCTCCTTCAAATCTTGATCGAAACGTCCTTGTTTCTATCGGAGTTACCATTGAAACTTTACGATTAAAAAAAAAACCGCAAAGACTTGTTTTCTCGCATGGATTCAGATTAATCGTATAAAACGGCAACGGTTAACTCAACATCTTAGCCGCCTTAACTATACGATTACGTTGAATCTTTTTACAAAAATCGACGTCTTATCTAAGGAGAAGATAATAGTCAAGTTCGGAAGATAAATATCAAGTTTCAAAGGACAAACACCAATATCGGAAATGGCGAACATACACGAGAAGAGGAAAGGGAAATGAGCAAGCAAAACTGAGAAGAAACAAAACTGCATCTTCGAGAGAACTAAGGTATTTCCGACTTGAAATTTTTGAAATCAGACTTGAAATTTTCGTAGGAAATTACTTTGAGGCTGCTATAGAACTTTAGGGAACGTAAAACCTAGGCGGATAGTCTAGCGAACTAAGTTTTAAGCGATTTTTCCTGTCTCGATATATTGTTCCATAATTGTTCATCCAGATCTTGCAAACCGATCTAAACTCTCCGATAGTCGAGAAACGATCGCCACGCATATCAAGCTCGCTTCCTAAAGAGATAAAAAGTTAGAGACATGAACGTCATCTTAAAACCGATTCATTTCTGGCAATTTTCTCGGAACCGACATATCCCAAGTCGTCAAACTTGGAAACAACCAAATCCCAGTCCAAGCGTCGTCTATAAATCGTCCCGAATTATCGATCATTCCAAACATCAGAAGAAGAAACGTACACAATCCTTCAAAGTATCGGTTCAACCGTTTTCTTTCGTAAAAAAAAGGGGGGAGTAGGTACGTATACTATACTCGTATACTCCCAAACTTCAAAAACTCCTGCAAATCGTCAAGAATAGGCAAACGACAATCTTAATATTCGTCTAAACGCTAGCAACATATCCAGACGATCATGAACATAATCTCAAAAAATATACATCATTGAAAACTTGTACCGATATCAAACTGAAACTCGACGATTAGCCAAAGTATTGAAGTTTGGGAGAGGCTTCAGAAAGCTAGTTTCGTTTTAAAATTTTTTTACGAGAAATCTTCAATCACCAAAGCATTTCTTTCAGTTTCCGTTGTACCAAGTAAGTCACAGAAAAGCATCGAAAACATTTGCGACAAAGAAAACTCGAGAATAGATGTAGCATCGTGCACGTTAAAAGGAGCACTTTCCTCCCGATGGTTAGCTAGATCCACCTCTGGTTGACCAATTCGTTCAAGAAACGAATGTGTCATGAGAATCCTCTCGAAAAACCTATGAAAAACGTTCTGCGACTAGATCGTATTGAAATAAACTTCGGTAACACTCCATGAGTAACTCCAAGCAACTTTCACCTAAGATCAAAATCACAGCGGGAACGTTTCTCGTAAAACCCGCAGAAACAATGCTACTTTGACATATGTATACATATCACTGATTTAGGACCTTCGTAAAATCGGTTATATGATATGATAAATCATCGTATAGCCCACAGTCGGAAATCATATGATAAATTCTTCGTAACGAAACTAAGTCCTAACAACCAAACGGTTAACGGAAAATCTAAACTTTTCGAAAATTGACCAAGTTCAATACGCTCCACAATTCACTTTAAGCCCGCAACGTTTTAACCAAAATACGCGGCATGTAAGGAAAAATTCATAACAAAGCTTCTAGAGCTATACAAAACATCCTAAAAATGCACAAAATACATCTCGGAAGGCCAACACTGCACAAAGCACTATGAAGAAAAACGCTTGTTCCCATGGACAAATTTACACGATACCTCAGTCATAATTCCTCGATCGCAAATAAAACTATTAGCATCCAAACATGAACAACAATTTTGGCTGCGAACATTCGTAGTCAAACTAGAATGTTTTTCAAACGCATGGCTAAGACTAAACCCTTGCAACATCGCGAAATATCTTCAAGCCCGCAAACATTTCAAGCATGAAACGTGGCATAGGAAAGAATAACAAATCTTCAGCATCGCGAGACGTCGCAGACGCCTGAAGATTCGTTCTTCGACGAAATTTCCTTCCTCGATAAAAACATTTTCTTAGAAGACCAGACAGTCATACGTACTAACATCTTCTCATAACATATCCTTCGCGAAGACTCGAAACGGTATTTTTTACCATTAAGTTTGTTGCTGATCACAACAAACTCTCAACGTCCTAAACAGACTTAGCCATCTCGTAGAGATGACTCTCGTACATCCGACACAAGGATAATAGCGCTATAAAAGAAATCCAAAATTTTGGTCCAGCACTTCCGATCTCCGGAGAGATGCTCGATTCCAACCATACAAGTCATATAAGCCGAGAACCTATCGCGGACTTTAAATCGGTATGGAATCAGGATGAAACTGAAACGGGATACGTAAGTCGAATTAGTCATCGCACCCTCTAAAACCAGGAGTAAACCTAGGTCTTGCCCTAAACCCAGCGCACTGGTCTCTATCATCTCTAGGAATAGTATCAAACACCTTGATACGAGATCCCAAAATTTGTCTCTTTGCCAATATTCGAGAATCTTCAGAAATCCCGCAAGTTTACACACTGCGGAAAACTCTCGAAACAGATTAGGGATATAGCGGTTCACATAGAGTTAGATTACGAGATGACAACTCGTACTCTTCCTTCTACACCCATACAAAATGCCATCGGCAGAAACACTCCTGATAACCGCTACATAAAAACTAGACCGTAAAGGTCTAGCTGGAAAACTAGTCATAAGAACCCTAACTCAAAGACGAACTACGAAAGGCTTGATCCCTTCAAAAAGGGTACGTAGGCAGCCGTCATAAGGCGCAGCCCCAATCTTATCGCGTTCTACTTTTAGAAAAGCGAGAAGACCATTTGCCACTGACCTTTTCAACCATTAATTCCGCCTAACTCACCTTACTTGCCTAACTTGCCAGACCACTCGCTAGAACCTCACGCTATAAGCTCATGGTTCTAACGAGCTGGGGGGCTAACTGTTGGGGTCAAAATCGGTCACAACGTAATCAATGCCTGAAAGTCCGTAAAAATCAGCATGAACGTTTTTTACGAAAAATTAATCTTCGTAAAGATATCTTTACAAAGAGCCTTGCGGTAAAATCTTGTTCAAATCTCAATCGAACCACTAAATACCGATTGTCCGAAGGAAACAGACATGTATCCAATTCGGCCGCGGACAAGCTCGAGTACGGCAATCGAACCACGGACAAGCCAAGCTCGATCGATACGCGGCGACCAAGCATGCACACAGCTCGGTCGCTACGTAGCGACCAAGCGTCCGTCCCGCTCGGTCGCTACGTAGCGACCGAGCTCGAGCCAAGCTCAGTCGCTACGTAGCGACCAAGCGTCCATCCCGCTCAGTCGCTACGTAGCGACCAAGCTCGAGCCGAGCTCAGTCGCTACGTAGCGACCGAGATCAGCCAAGCTCGGTCGCTACGTAGCGACCGAGCGTGCGTTCTGTTCGGTCGTTAAGTAGCGACCGAACTCTCTCGAAACGTCGATACGACACCAGTTCATGCATTCTCGTCTATCCTACGATGCTATCTACCGAAGACCGTAGAGAACTCAGTTCATGTCTTCCGACCATTCTAAAGACATCAATCAAACTTTGCGGTAAAAACCGCGGAAAGTTCCTTCTTTATCGAAAGAAGTCGTAATAAACGTTTCGAGTCGTATGACGGCCCAAAGGGACCTAAGACACGACTCGAGGCCCAATTTATGATTTCTTAACCAAAAGCCATAAACCGTATGACGGTTTATGCTTGGCGCGCAAGGAAGGATAAATGTCAAGTTTCCGCGGATAAATACGAAATTTTGAGGATAATTACGAAGATCGGAAAAAATGGAATATCTCCATTTTATGCTATGACGGCTTAAGGGCAGAAGAGTAAAAGCGTAAACCGACCTTGGAGCTAGTATATAAGAAGTCCTAGGCCAGAGGCATGAGGAGAACTTTTAGATTCGGGATTCTCTGCACTTAGAAACTTTAGGCTTTATTCTCGACAAGTTCGGTTTCTATGACTGGCACTCAATTACTAGACGAACTCGCCCAGGCAGTT
Source organism: Brassica rapa (assembly GCF_000309985.2). NCBI lineage: Eukaryota > Viridiplantae > Streptophyta > Magnoliopsida > Brassicales > Brassicaceae > Brassica > Brassica rapa. The sequence continues at coordinate 22,424,152 of NC_024803.2, forward strand.
CGATCTCTTGTCCACCTCTATCAATTGAACTACGTTCGGCTTGATCCTGGAAAGGGGTATGTAGGCTGCCTTTAACAAGGTTCAGTCCGAAATCAATCAAAAACCTTTTATATATCTTTTTCGTCTTTTGTTATCAAGCTGCGACTCAACTAGGTTTGAGCTTTTAGGCTGCTAGAACTAAGTAACTCGCTGACAGCCTTTGCAGCCAAAGCTTTTATGATCCCTTGTAATGATCGCAACGCTCTTACGCGGACTCGAAATAAGATCTACTGTTTTCTCTAAACTCGTTTGTTATCTTTTCATGATTTCCGCATATATTCGATCACTTGTCGTTGGCTCTCGCAGAGATCCAGGACCTCTGGGAAATTAGGGTTTTCCTAGTTTCCTTATTTAAACGGAAATCAACAGTGCGAATTTCGGTTCCCACACGCCTCGGACGTTGAAACTGAACACGAGTCCGAAGCCGACGCTACAACTCAACCGGAACATCCGGAAAAGAGCATTGACCCGGCCACGATCGTCACGATCAAGGCGGTCAGCATGGCGACAACCGCCGAGTAAAAAACGCTCGTGGTATGAAATAGAACTACGAGATGGCTTGATCTTCGAAAGAGGTATGTTGGCAGCTCGCCGAAAGATGAGTTCAGCTATCCCCCTCTCTAAAAAGGGGGGGGGGGAGTGGGTGCATATACTCGTATACTCCCACATAGGAAAAGATGCATTATTGTAACCGAGTTTTTAGCAATTCCAAAAACTTTTACTACAATTTACATTGCTCTTTTTTATCGAAAACGTTTACGCTTCAGTTCACGCCTAGAAACGTTAAAACTCTTGTCAGCGGCCTCATTCGGCCCAAAATCGCAAAACGATCATCCTTCAACACTTAAGATACACGTATACTCCTCGAAACAACTGCGAGACGTCGCAAAGTCAAAATTCGAGATAATACAAACAAATTGTCCGAACGCGACCACCAAAACCTTGAACCCCGTTCGTCGATTGGCCCCGACGAACACTCCAGCCGTCCTAAACAAACGCAACTCGATCACTCTTGTGATCTTCGAACGTCCAACGCAAGGACGAAAGCGCGCTACAACAAAAATCCGAAATTTTGGTTTAGCACTTCCAGTTGGCTTAAAAATTGTCTCTGAGAAGATGCTCGATTCATACCATACAAGTCGTATAAGCCGAGAACCTATCGCGGACTTTAAATCGGTACGAATCAGGAAGAAATCGCAACAGGAAAAACGATAGCCGGCTAGTCACCGCACAAACCTTAAACCGAAACTAAACCTAGGTCTTGCCCTAAACCCATCACATTGGTCTCAGACATCTCAAGACATGATATCTAAATTATACGAGATCCTAAATCATGTCTCTCCGTTTACATTTCAACTTTCCCGAAAATCGTAAGAATAAATAATTTTTACGAAAAGTCACAAACGAACCGACAAATTGAACGTCTCAACGAAATTAAATATGAGACGACAACTTATATTTAATTCGAACTCACTCAAAACAATTCGAAATAAAATATCCATCATATATATAAAAATCGCGTAAAGCGGTAGGGATTGAAAGCCACCAACGGCCAGTCCCGGTAAAATGATAAAACGGCCAAAACAGGCCCATACAATCTATCGAAATAAAGGCCACATACGGCCACAAACGTAGAACAGATAAACAAACACCTCCCTTTCAATGATCACTCCACCTCTCAAGATCCAAAGTAAAGTCCCCGGACAACGAAGCGCCGAACGCATCCGCAGGACGATCCACTTCCTCGCCACCATCGGGAAACCTGGTCGCGACCTCCTCAGTATCAGGGGAAACCGGGATGGAATCCCAGAATCCTTGGATCCTCCCATCAATCGAGGGAATGAGCGCCTCAGCGTGAGCATGTTCGTTCTTGGCGCTCTTCATTAAACTCATTTCCTTCTCGAAAACGTAGTCGTCGGCTCGCGTCCTCAAATGACTTCCGACTGAACCACGGAAATCGCCCACCAAGGTAAAGGCGTCCTTGAGGTTCCCATACTTGACCTGGAACTGAGAGGCACGAGTCTTCATCCCCTAGACGATCTCCCTCTTGCCCTTCCTTTCCGCCTTGCAGATAGCCCTCGCATGATCACGAGCAAGTTGCGCATCTCGCTCCTACATCTCGCCTTGCACGCGAGCGAGATCTCGTTCCGCTTTCTCTTCTTTAAAGTGATAGACAATGGCTTCCCTATGGCTCGCCTCAATGGCCGAGCCAAGCAAGTTAAGGCCCTGCAAAACCGAATAACACGTTACAAGCGGAAAAAGAAACACCTAGGCAGTTGCCAAAGTTTTTGAAAAAATCTAACCCCGTTGATAATGCGAGACCCTTCTGCGACAACTTTCGGCCTCCCTGATTCATTCGTAGGCGGAGGAGCATCGAAGCCACAGGGAAGACCAGCGAAGAAATCATCGAAGTCTGGAATAGGAACCTTGCTAGTACCGCTTCCGTCGCCGTAAGCAAGGTCTGGATCCCATCCCGGGAGCATAGAATCGTCCATCGAAAACTCTATTTCACCAAGATCGATATCCTTCCCCTTCGAAGAGTTCCACCCCGTCGCAACGGTGGGGGCAGCGTCAGGACTCTGATCATCGGGCTCGGAGTTGTTCCCCGTTTCTGCAGGACCGGGACGCACAAACCTCAACGCCTTCTGAACTCGCTTCGGCGTAAAAGAAGTCAAGAAAAACGGACCATTCCTAAGAAGATCCCTCACTTCGATGATATCCTCGGGGAACAGTCGAAGGCAAGCGGGTTGATGAAGGGACGGTCGAAGGCAAGCGGGTTGATGAAGGGACGGTCGTTTGGCAACCTCCAGAATAGTGGAATACAACTCTCTTCGACAGACGCAGCGTCTATACGAACAAAGAAGAAAAACTTCTTCCACGAGTTGAAGTTGGAAAAGAACCTCTTAACCACCGACATAAAGCTTCGAGGGACCAGCCTATACTTGTCCGTATCCTTGACGAGCTGTAGCCTCAAAAGTGCTTCAAAGTGATCGGCGAAAAGGGAGAGACCGTGCTCGTAGCTCAGGATCGGGATTCCAATGAAATGCCGGATGGCAAGGGGATTCAGCTGGCTTATCGCCACCTCGACGGTCCAACACTCGAACGATGATTTCGAGAATCGGGAACCACAAGCGACAACGCACTACGAACGCTTCGTAGCAAAAAGTAACCCTCCGGGGGGCTATTAGCGCGCTCCCCTCGATGTGGAACCCGGAATTCCACCGTGTCCGGAATATGGTAGAACGACCGCATGATCTCGAGAAATTCGTCGGTACTCCTGCTTGGAGCCCCTTCCTCGACTGCACGATGGGTCAGGACCGGGAACAACTTCTCTTTGGGAGGAGTGATCGAACCGCAATGCACAACCCACCATGCCTCATTCTCGGCGGGATCTACCGAGTGAAGCACGAATTCTATCTTCGGAACAAGAAGCTCTTCATGAGCGCTTGCGGACGAAGACCCTTTCCTCGAAATATTTTTCTTACTCGACATTTTATACTCCTCTTTTGGGAATTTAGAAGAAAAGGATAGAGAGAAAGAAATAATTTTTTTCTTAAGGGAAATCTTTATGAAAACAAGCAAGTGAAAAAATTGTGAAGAAGTTACCTCCCTTCTTATAGGCATGAGGAATTACTATTTACTTGCAGATTTTCGGACACAAACATCACCCAAATACACCAATCTCGTCTGAACTCGCCATACCGCACGTTAAGAATCTCGCTGGAAATCCACGATTCTAACGGGCTGGGGGGCTAACTGTTGGGGTCGAAAACAGTCACGACGAAGTTAACATCCAAATCTCTGCAATATATAAGTATGACTCTCCGCAACGTAGCTTTTCGAGATGAAGTTTCATCTTGAACTCCATTTAGATCAAACATAAGCCATCAGAAACATACCCAAAACCAATTACGGATAAGTTCGAGTATGACAATCGGAACACGGACAATCCAATCTCAGTCATTGCACAACTGCCGCACATGCACGCTGACCGGTCACTACGTAGCGACCGAGCTCTTCTGAAACGTCGATACGACACCAGTCCATGCATTCTCATCTATCCTTCGACAATATCTCCTGAAGACCGTGGCGAACTCAGCTCATGTTTTCCGCAATTCTAAATCATCGATCAAACTTTGCGGAAAAAACCGCGGAAAGTTCATTCTTTATCGAAGGAACTCGCGATTAACGTTTCGAGTCGGAAGACGGCCCAAAGGGACCTAAAACAAGACTCGAGGCCCATCTCGCGATTTATTAACCAAAAGCCCGTAAACCATATGACGGTTTACGCTTGGTTCGCAAGGGAAGATAAATGTCAAGTTTCCGCGGATAAATACGGAATTTTGAAGATAATTATGAAGATCGGAAAAAATAGAATATCTCTATTTTTTGCTATGACGGCTTAAGGGCAGAAGAGTAAAAGCGTAAACCGACCTTGGAGCGAGTATCCTTAGTCCTAGGCAAGAGGCATGGAACAAAAAACTTTTTCAGAGCAAACTTAGCATTTAGAGCAATTTAGGCATATTTCCGTTTTTGTTATTTCGAGCTGCGACTCAATTAGGTTTAGCCGTGTTAGGGTTTCTAGAACTAGGAATCTCGCCGACAGCTCTCGAGCCCAGGCTTATACCTTGTTGTAAACGCTCAAACGCAGATTCGGAATAAGATCTATTTTGCTCTCTTCTCGATTTCTTATATTTTATCGTTGTTATTCTCGTGTTCTGATTGCTTGACGTGTGGTATTAGCAGATATCCGGGACCTCTGGGAAATTAGGGTTTTCCTAGTTTCTTTACTTAAACGGAAATCAACAGTGCAAATTTTGGTTTTCACATTCCCCGAGATAGACAGGGGTCTAATGGATATTCCCAAGCTTGTGCCTGGTTTAGGTCGATTGACCTAGGAAAATTTAGGATCCTGGCCTTGTATGTCGATGGATGGTATGACTCGTACGTTTTGCTGGTGAAGATCACTTGTATCTGTTGGAATCTGCTGTAGCTGGTCTGTTGCCCGCTCTGGAGCAGGAATTCTTGATCCCGGATTCGCATTGCAGTGATAAGCGAGATCTGTCTTCCAGGCGCGAGACCTCTGTGGCACATAGCCACATATTTCCTGGATCCGAATGGCACATGATCGGGGCAAGGAAACGAATTGTTGATTTACTTCTTGCTTATGTGCCCCATGATTGGATATCGGCCGGAGAGTAATCTTCGCAAGAACATACACCCTGACTCTAGAATGGAGAAGTTCTATTCTAGGTAGTAGTCGAGTGAAGACCACGATTTTTCTCATTCCTTCTTCGGGAGGAACGAGACCATTTGTTGCCGCATGGAGGCCGATTCTTCATCGTACTACCCTGAGGTATCAACGTACAATGTGTAGGAACTCGTAGTCCCTAATTATTCTTCTCTGGAATCTAAGGCTCTCAAGGGCTTCATGCTCTGATCCTGTTGGACCTGTAGATATATCCTTGGAAACCTGGATGTTTCGATCCTTGGAAACCTGGAAGTTTCGAGGAATTAGTGCTCTGACACAGGAGGGTCTGTAGGTATTGCACTCGGAGGTGAACATTTGTTTTGCTGTCTCGAACCCAAAGTCTTTATTGACTTAATACAACATCGCACTCTGTCCTCCGGAGATGGACCACTCTCAATGTCAATTTGATGTGGGCTGTTGTCGAGATTGCGCCCGTACGTTCAGGATGTTTTTGAGCCCTTATAGGGCAGCTTCCTTCTGAAGATTATGGGGATATCGCGCTGAAGCCAAGAGTTTCTTAGATGTAACCTCCTGAAATATGGAGGTCGTGGGATTCACCCTCTTGGAGCACGGAAGTTCTGGCGTATATCCTACTAAAACCAAGAGGCGGTAGTGATACATCCTTGATTTGGACAAGGATCACTCAACAGGGTTTTGGATATGAACTCGCCAAAGATGGGAGAACTGGGTGGTTTGAAAGGCGACACACAAGGTTGCGGAAAGAACTTATGATACTACCGGCTTTGATTGTGGTTTGGAATGTTACGTCAAGACCAACAAGGGAATATATGTTTACTTGGAGAATCACTCGACAAGAAACGAATATTGTTCTAACCAAAGAACAAAGAGATAAACTCATAAACTTAAGGGAAAATCGATTGATTGATTATGAGAAAGAGTTTACATACTTATACTACTTGTAGTCGAAGAAAGACATTAATAAAAAACTTAGGAAATAACAAAGTTGATTGAGAATGTTGAAAGGCAGTCAAATAAACTCTTAAGATCAGATCTGGTCAAGGTGACCCTTCAGCTGATGTCTAGATTCATCCGGCCCAGTTGGTTCGATCGCGGTAAGGAGCTAAACGAACGCGGGACGGTCTGGACAGTCCGCCGGGTGATCAACCAGTGCACTGATGCGGCCTAAGTCCTCAGATAGCTTGATGATTCGTGCCCTAGAGAAATTTGAGTGATAGAAATCCTTCAGTGCGTCGGACATGAGAGACAGTTCGTCGGTTCGGTCTTCAGGACACTTAGTACGCACCAAACGGCCCAAAAGAGAGAAGTCGTGACAGTTTTGGGAAACCTAACGACCCAAGTCAAGTCTCGTTCGGCTGTTGGCTTTGGCTTGTCGAGATGGTTGGGAAGGACGATCTTTAGTGCGGTTAGTTCGGATATCTCTTCGTGGTCCTGCTGAAGCTCCATTCCGAATGTAAGCGGCTAGAGACGGTACACTGCTCAGATGTCCTGATCGGCAAGGTCGGATAGATGAACCTCGGCTGAGTCGTTCTGAACGGTCTGATCTTCAATCTGGTCCGGTTCCATGTACTGATCCATGGACTGAGGCGCATCATTATCCCTCTCTTTAAAAGGATTTGTCCACAAATCTGGATCATCTTCAAAGAAAGGAGATAGATCAGAAACGTTGAAACATTGAGAAGTATCATACTTACCTTTGAGATCCATATGATACGCATTGTCACTGATTTTCTTAAGGATATGGAATGGTCCATCAACTCTAGGCATAAGTTTAGACTTCCTTTCTTCCGGGAATCGTTCCTCTCTCAAGTGAACCTAAACAAGATCACCTTCCTCAAAAACGACCTTGTTTCTTTTCTTGTTGGCCTTTCTCTCATAGATCTTTGTCTTGGCTGTGATGTTGGCACAGACTTGCTCATGCAATTTCCGAATGAACTCTGCCTTCTTTTTCCCATCTGTACTAACTCTTTCACTCAAAGGCAAAGGCAAAAGATCAAGTGGACATAGGGTTGAATCCATAAACAATTTCAAACAGAGAGAATTTGATAGCAGAATGCACAGAATGATTGTATGCAAACTCAAAATGTGGCAAACATTCTTCCCAAAGTCTAAGATTCTTATTAACCAAAGACCTAAGCAATGCAGACAAAGTTCGGTTCACAACCTCAGTTTGACCATCGATCTGAGGATGACAAGTGGTCGAGAATAAAAGTCTAGTTCCTAGTTTAGACCACAAGGTCTTCCAGAAATAGCTAAGGAACTAAGCATCTCGATCAGACACAACTGTTCTAGGCATGCCATGCAATTGGACAACATCTCTACAGAATAGTTCAGCAACATGCACAACATCATCAGTTTTATGACAAGGTATGAAATGAGCCATTTTTGAGAACCTATCAACTATCACAAAGATAGAATCTCGTCCGGTCTTAGTCTTAGGCAATCTAAGCACGAAATCCATAGAGATATCTACCCAAGTATGAGATGGAATGGGTAAAGCTGAATACAAACCTTGGTTTTTCACTTTGGACTTGGCTTTCTTCCACACCACACAACGGTTGCATATCCTCTCCACATCTGTCATCAGACTCGGCCAATAGAAGTGCTCATGAACCACTTTGTAGGTTTTGTTGATTCCGAAATGTCCCATCAAGCCTCCTCCGTGAGATTCCCTTACAAACAACTCCCTCAAAGAACATTGGGGAACACAGAGACGGTTATCAAAGAATAGGAAATCAGAAACTTGATAATACATCTCATAGGCAACCTTGGAACATTTTATGAAAATTTCTTTGAAGTCTGGATCAGTTGCATTTGTCTTTGATAAACTCGAAACCAAGCAACTTGGTCTCAAGAGTTGACAGAAGAACATACCTTCTGGACAAGGCATCAGCTACCATGTTTTCCTTACCTTGCTTGTACTTGATTACATAAGGAAATTTCTCAATGAACTCGACCCAACGTGCATGCCTTTTGTTCAACTTCTGCTGGCCCTTAAGATGTTTCAAAGACTGGTGATCCGTATGAATTATGAACTCCTTAGGCCAAAGGTAGTGCTGCCACGTCTGAAGGGCCAGGACCAAAGCATACAGTTCATGGTCATAAGTGGGATAGTTGAGTGTGGCTCCTCCAAGCTTCTCACTGAAGTAAGCAATGGGTTTCCTATGCTGCATCAAGACAGCACCAATACCTACGCCCGAGGCATCACATTCGATTTCGAAAGTCTTAGAAAAATCAAGAAGAACAAGTAATGGGGCTTGAGTCAACTTCCGTTTGAGGATCTGGAACGCCTCTTCTTGGGCATGTTCCCACTTGAATCCAACGTTATTTTTAATCACTTCGGTGAGAGGGGCGGCTATTAAGCTGAAGTTCTGGACAAACCTTCGATAGAACCCGGCCAGGCCGTGAAAACTTCTTACCTCGCCCACGGTCGTTGGACTGGGCCAGTCTCGGATGGCCTTGATTTTTTCCTCGTCCATCGTGAGTCCATCTGCACCTACAACAAAGCCTAAGAAGACCACATGATCTGTTCCAAAAGAGCACTTACCAAGATTAGCAAACAAATGTTCTTTTCTAAGGACTTCAAGAACACATTTCAAGTGTAATTTGTGATCATCAAGATTCTTGCTGTAAATAAGAATATCATCAAAGTAGACAACAAAAAAATGTCCAATAAAAGACCCCAAGACATGATTCATCAATCGCATGAACCTACTAGGTGCATTAGTAAGCCCAAATGGCATGACAAGCCATTCATACAATCCTAGTTTTGTTTTGAATGCAGTTTTCCATTCATCACCTTCTTTCATGCGAATTTGGTGATAACCAATTTTCAAATCAATTTTAGAGAAAACAGAAGAACCATTCAACTCATCAAGCATGTCATCAAGCCTAGGGATTGGATGCCTATGCTTTACTGTAATGTTGTTGATGGCTCCGTAATCTACGCACATGCGCCAAGAACTATCCTTTTGGGCAAAAGGAGGACAGGAACAGCACAAGGACTAAGGCTTTCCCTGATGTAACCCTTCTCAAGACTATCCAATCTGTCTCTGAATTTCCTTAGTCTCAACGGGATTGGTTCGGTAAGCTGGCCGGTTCGGAAGAGACGCACCCGGGACGAAGTCAATCTTGTGTTCAATGCCTCTTACTGGTGGCAAGCCCTTAGGGTTCTCATCTGGAAACACATTAGAGAATTCCTGCAAAATATCTTCCAGATCACTAGGAATTTCTGGTGCAATGTTAGAAGAGGAATCCATTAGAGTTTCTTTGTAAACTAGTAAAAGAAACGGCTGTTGTGAGCATAAGGATTTTTTTACCTGACTTCCTTTGATAAAGAAGTTTGAGTTCTTAGGAGATACCTCAGGTTCGGATGGTTTGGGCTCTTTGTCTCGGCTTTTCTTTAGCTGGAGCTGATCTTGGTGGACTTCGGCCGGTGAGAGAGGAACCAAAGTGATCTTCTTTCCCTTATGATCAAAAGAGTGTCAGTTTGTGTATCTGTCATGCATCGTCTTTTTGTCAAACTGCCATGGTCGTCCTAGCATGATATGGCACGTGTCGATGGGAAGGACGTTGCAAAGGACCTCGTCCTCATATCGACCAATAGTGAGAGGGACCGCGGCCTGTTCCTGTACGTATTGTTCTCCAGTGTTGTTCAGCCACTCTAATCTGAAAGGTCGAGGAAGTGGTTTGGTTACGAGTCCAAGCTTCCTGACAAGAGAATCACTAGAAATATTAGTGCAACTACCACCATCAATAATAAAAGAACAAACTTCATCTCAAACTAAACATCGAGAATGAAAAAGATTCTCCCTTTGTTCTCGTTCTTTGGTTTCGGGTTGAACACTCAATGTTCTTCTGGTTCTCATCATCATAGATCGGCTTAAGTGTCTCATCAAAGGCCGGTTCTAGATCAATGTCTGAATGTTCTTCAAAGCTCGGAACAAGGCTTTCGTCCATGGCTCTTCTGGCAACTAGAAGTGGCCCTTGGTGTGGGTAGTCGAAGGACTCTCCTTCCTCATCAAAGATAGGACCGTGGTTGTCCTTGTCCTCTAGATCGTCCTGATTATCCTCGGACTCCACCTCGCCATTCTCCAAAAGGATCATCACTTTCTGTTTTGGACACTTGCTGGCGTAGTGGCCAAGGCCTTGACATCTATAGCACCGAATGTCTCTTGCAGGGTTGTTAGTCTCAACTGCTTTGCCTTTGTCATCACGAGTCGGGGCATTAGTCTTAAAAGCAATATTTGTTTTGATCAGAGACTTACCTTTGTCTTGATAGTTTGGTTTGGGGGCAAAGGTCGGTTTAGAGTAGCTCTTTCTTTTGGTTTTCTGCGCGATCAGAATGGCCTTGTGTAGCATTTGTTCCATACTAGCATACTCCTGAAGCTTCATTCGATCTTGGATGTCTCGGTTGAGACCTGAAAAGAACCTAGCCATAGTGGTGTCTAAGGGCTCGTCCACATCCGCCTTGAGCATCAAAACCTCCATCTCTTGGTGATAGTCCTCCACGGATTTGGTTCCTTGAAGTAGACATCGGAGTCATTGGTGGAGTTCCCGGTGGCAATGTTCTGGAACAAACGTCTCCTCATCAAGGCTGAGAGCTCGTCCCAAGTAGAAATTGGTGGCCCGCCATTCCTTCTCCTGTGAGTCACAACTTGATCATACCAGTTAATAGCATAGCCAACAAACTCAGCTGCGGCCAATCTAACTTTTTTCATTTCTGAGAGATTTTGACAATCAAAAACAAGTTCAATTTTTCTTTCCCATTCAAGGAAAGCATCTGGATCAATTTTTACCATCAAAAGTTGGAATCTTAAGTTTCACTCCACCTAAACCTTCATCAGTTGGTTCAGTTCTAGCAAAAGAATTGACATCACCTTGATCACCGTTTTGGGTTCCTCTCCTAGGACGGTTGATGGAACGATCGTCTTGGTTCTCCTCTCCTCCAATTTATTCATTCGGCTATCCATTCCTCCGTGGGCGATGTCGCCTGGTTCTAGATCGGACCGGTTGGCTGTTTTGGATCTCGTCAAGTGTGAGATGGATCTGTTCCAAACATGCCTTCATAAGGTTAGCCATAGAATCATTGAGACCTCTCATCTGCAAGTTAGATATACCAGCATAAGAATTTCCGAATTGGTTCCTATCTTCTTCACTCTCCATAGTTCCTGAAAAGCTTAACACAAGAGATTAGTACACAAAAATTCCTCACACACTCAGGTGTTTGATCTCGCCCACTCTTAGTGTTTCTCTTGGAATTTGGATGGCCACTCAGTAAGTGGTCTCTCAAAGTTCTAAGAGAACAAGACTAGTAACAAGTTGGGATCTCCCACCAAACGGGGGTAGTTTAAGATAGAAAGATAAGAACTTTAGTTTTGAAATCCGTTTTAACCACTCTAAGGCTGGATTTCTCTTCAGCCAGCATGATTTCTCTTCTACCACCTAGCCACTAATCGAACTTTTTGATTCTTTTTCTCTTTTCTCTTTTTTTTTGTATCTACTGGCTGGTAAAAAGATGACTCGGATTTGAGATAGAAAGAAGAAGATGAACAGATTTAGAAAATGGAAGATGAGAAAATGAAACGATGAGAAAATGAAAAGATGATATCGGTTGAGTGGCTCTGATACCACTCTGATACGTCCTAGATTCAGACAAGGATCACTCAACGGGATTTTGGATATGAACTCGCCAAAGATGGGAGAACTGGGGGTTGAGATGAGATCAATATATAGGAACAGAAAGACATGAGGAGTTGAGTATGATAAAGAGGCCGTACGTGGCGTAGTAATAATAGTTACCTGAGTAATTTACAAAGGGTAAACCAAAGTTACCCTAGTAATACTAGTTACCCGAGTAACTTTGGAAGAAGAAGAGAAGCCCCATTCCCTTAGCTAAGGTATCATACAGTTGCAAGGGAAGAGGAAGCGCGTGTGACAGGTTGGAGAAGAGCTGGATAACGCAAAATGAGCTTTATGCAAAAGGAAGAAGCTCATTGGATGGTTTGAATTAAAGCAAACCTTATCTCTTGTAATAGTGCCTCTTTATGAAACCCTCATCCTAGTGGTGCCTCATCATATATATTGTAAACTCTGATCAGATTAATAATGAAGAAGTTTGGGATTATCTCTCTAGATTCTCTCTCTTGTTCATAATGATTTTTAAATACTCTTAAACATGTTTACTACCTAATCTCTCGATAAATCTCCCACTAACCTTCTGTGGGAACCAAAATTCGCATTGTCGATTTCCGTTTAAATAAGAAAACTAGGAAAAACCCTAATTTCCCAGAGGTCCTGGATGTTTGCTAATACCACACGTCAAGCAATCAAAACACGAGAATAACAACGATAAAATATAAGAAATCGAAAAGAGAGCAAAGTAGATCTTATTTCGAATATGCGTTTGAGCGTTACGACAAGGTATAAGCCTGGGCTCGAGAGCTGTCGGCGAGATTTCTAGTTCTAGCAACCCTAAGACGGCTAAACCTAATTGAGTCGCAGCTCGAAATAACAAAAACGGAAATATGCCTAAATTGCTCTAAGTGCTAAGTTTGCTCTGAAAAAAGTTTTTTTTTCCATGCCTCTCGCCTAGGACTCCTTATATACTCGCTCCAAGGTCGGTTTACGCTTTCTCTTCTGCCCTTAAGCCGTCATAGCAAAAAATGGAGATATTCCATTTTTTCCGATCTTCGTAATTATCTTCAAAATTCCGTATTTATCTGCGGAAACTTGACATTTATCTTCCCTTGCGAACCAAGCGTAAACCGTCCTCTCGTTTACGGGCTTTTGGTTAAGAAATCGCGAGATGGGCCTCGAGTCGTGTCTTAGGTCCCTTTCGGCCATCTTCTGACTCGAAACGTTTATCGCGACTTATTTCGATAAAGAATGAACTTTCCGCGGTTTTTTCCGCAAAGTTTGATCAATGATTTAGAATGGCGGAAAACATGAGCTGAGTTCGCCACGGTCTTCGGGGGATATTGTCGAAGGATAGACGAGAATGCATTGACTAGTGTCGTATCGACGTTTTGGAAGAGCTCGGTCGCTACGTAGTGATCGAGCGGGATGGACGCTCGGTCACTACGTAGCGACCGAGTGGGACGGATGCTCGATCGCTACATAGCACCGAGCCTTGGCTTGAGCTCGGTCACTACATAGCGAACGAGCAGGACGGACGCTCGGTAATGACCGAGCATCCGTCACGCTCAGTCGCTATGTAGCGACCGGGCTTTGGTTCGAGCTCGGTCGCAACGTAGTGACCGGTCAGCGTGCATGTGCAGTAGTTGCGCAATGACCGAGCTTGGTTTGTCCATGTTCCGATTGTCATACTCGAACTTATCCGTAATTGGTTTTGGGTATGTTTATGATGGCCTATGTTTGATCTAAATGGAGTTCGAGATGAAACTTCATCTCGAAAAGCTATGTTACAGAGAGTCATACTTATATATTGCGGAGATTTGGACGTTAACTTCGTCGTGACTGTTTTTGACCCCAAAAGTTAGTCCCCCAGCCCGTTAGAATCGTGGATTTCCACCGAGATTCTTAACGCGCGGTATGGCGAGTTCGGACGAGATTGGTATATTTGGGCGAAGTTTGTGTCCGAAAATCTGCAAGTAAATAGTAATTCCTCACCCCTATAAGAAGGGAGGTAACTTCTTCACAATTTTTTCAGTTGCTTGTTTTCATAAAGATTTCCCTTAAGAAAAAATTTCTTTCTTTCTCTATATCCTTTTCTTCTAGTTTCCCAAAAGAGGAGTATAAAATGTCGAGTAAGAAAAAGATTTCGAGGAAAGGGTCTTCGTCCGCAAGCGCTCATGAAGAGCTTCTTGTTCCGAAGATAGAATTTGTGCCTCACTCGGTAGATCCCGCCGAGAATGAGGCATGGTGCGTTGCGCATTACGGTTTGATCACTCCTCCCAAAGAGAAGTCGTTCCTGGTCCTGACCCATCGTGCAGTCGAGGAAGGGGCTCCAAGCAGGAGTACCGACGAGTTTCTCGAGATCATGCGGTCGTTCTACCATATTCCGGACACAGTGGAATTTCGGGTTCCCCGTCGAGGGGAGCGCGCTAATAGCCCCCCGGAGGGTTACTTTACTTGCAATGAAGCGTTCGTAGTGCGTTATCTCTTGTGGTTCCCGATTCCCGAAATCATCGTCCAAGTGTTGGACCGTTTCGAGGTGGCGATAAGCCAGCTGAATCCCCTTGCCATCCAGCATCTCATTGGAATCCTGATCCTGAGCTACGAGCACGGTCTCTCCCTTTCCGTCGATCACTTTGAAGCACTTTTGAGGCTACAGCTCGTCAAGGATACAGACAAGTATAGGCTGGTCCCTCGGAGCTTTATGTCGGTGGTTAAGAGGTTCCTCTCCAACTTCAACTCGTGGAAGAAGTTTTTCTTTTTTGTTCGTATAGACGCTGCGTCTGTTGAAGAGAGTTGTATTCCACTGCTCTGGAGGTTGCCGAACGACCGTCCCTTCATCAACCCGCTTGCTCCGTTCCCCGAGGATATAATCGAAGTGAGGGATCTTCTTAGGAATGGTCCGTTTTTCTGGACTTCTTTTACGCCGAAGCGTGTTCGAAAGGCATTGAGGTTTGTGCGTCCCGGTCCTGTGGAAACGGGGAACCACTCCGAGCCCGATGATCAGAGTCCTGCCTGACGCTGCCCCCACCGTTGCGACGGGGTGGAACTCTTCGAAGGGGAAGGATATCGATCTTGGTGACATAGAGTTTTTTATGGACGATTCTATACTTCCGGGATGGGATCCAGAACTTGCTTACAGCAACAGAAGCGGTACTAGCGAGGTTCCTATTGCAGACTTTGATGATTTCTTCGCTAGTCTTCCCTCCGGTTTCGATGCTCCTCCGCCTATGAATGAATCAGGGAGGCCGAAAGTCATCGCGGAAGGGTCTCGCATTATCAACGGGGTTAGATTTTTTCGAAAATTTTGGCGACTGCCTAGGTGTTTCTTTTTCCGCTTGTAACATGTTATTCGGTTTTGCAGGGCCTTAACTTGCTTGGCTCGGCCATTGAGGCGAGCCATAGGGAAGCCATGGTCTATCGCTTTAAAGCGGAGAAAGCGGAACGAGATCTTGCTTGCGTGCAAGGTGAGATGTCGGAGCGAGATGCGCAACTTGCTCGTGATCATGAGAGGGCTATCCGCAAGGCGGAAAGGAAGGGCAAGAGGGAGATCGTCGAGGGATGAAGACTTGTGCCTCTCAGTTCCAGGTAGGGTATGGGAACCTCAAGGACGCCTTTACCTCGGTGGGCGATTTCCGTGAGTGCCGTGGTTCAGTCGGAAGTCTTTGGAGGACGCGAGCCGACGACTACGTTTTCGAGATGGAAATGAGTTTGATGAAGAGCGGCATGAACGAACATGCTCACGCTGAGGCGCTCATTCCCTCGATCGACAGGAGGATCCAAGGATTCTGGGATTCCATCCCGGTTTCCCCTGATACTGAGGAGGTCGCGACCGGGTTTCCCGATGGTGGCGAGGAAGTGGATCGTTCTGCGGATGGTTCGACGCTTCGTTGTTCGGGGACTTTTACTTTGGATCTTGAGAGGTGGAGTGATCATTGAGAGGGAGGTGTTTGTTTATCTGTTCTACGTTTGTGGCCGTATGTGGCCTTTATTTAGAGAGATTGTATGGACCTGTTTTGACCGTTTTATCATTTTACCGGGACTGGTCGTTGGTGGCTTTGAATCCCTTCCACTTTACGCGGTTTTTATATATATGATGGATATTGTAAGGCCCGCTCCCGGCTCTTAAGCCCAACCATGAACGCAGCCTTAACATCCGTTCTTATACAAATGATTCCGGTCTTTTAAGGTCTTTTAGATGTTAAGTTCAATTCCTTTAGGTGAGGTTCAAGTTTAACAATCAAGAAAAGTGAACATAAGGGGAAAATAGATTATATATATCACATAATGAGATCCATACATCATTCATAAGTTCATACTACTAGTTTACACACTTAGTCTATCATAAGTTCACAAGTTGCACAAAACGCTATCAATACTACACACTTATAAACAATGACCCATTCACCACACATCTTCCTATGGCCTGAGTCTTCACGGTACCTTTCCTTTACCACGGTCCAAGTCTGGTCCTGAAACCACATAGATCACATCATAAACACATATGGCAAATAACCTAAGCAACAAGACTAGAATGGCATGGTTCGGCCCTTAAGAACTAGGATCTATCCAGTTTGGACATACACAAATAAATTCCCAAAAACTAAATAAAATTCATGAAAATTCATGATAAATCCCAACTAAGAGATTCCCATAGTCAGATCTCAACAAAACCTACCCGGAATGTGGGATCCGACCATTGATCAGTCCGGCCAATGCCTAGGACTTTATCCATGGACCGGCCATGGCCTTGGTCCAGTGTTCCCTGTCTGAATCAATCCAATAACATCACAAAATACTATAGAACAGGCAATCCAGAAGAAGTAAAGAGATTGGATGCATCTGCTAAGAGAACCGGCCGCAAGGCCGCACGGATCATCCGCAGGCCCGGGGCCGTTCCTTGCAGTCTACACCACTAACCTTAGGCGTTCTCTCCCCTGGAGGCAAGTCCCTATCCTTCTCCTTGTCTTTCTGTCTGTTATCCATCTTCACGGCCTAGCCTTCCCACGCTCAGAACAAGCCGGCAAGCCAACACCACCACACGCGGTTCTCTTCTCTAACTGCCGGTCTCTCTCTTTCTTTCTTTCTGTTATGAGTTTAGCAGAGCTTTCCCTAAGGAATTTCGTGCCATTTTCTGTGCCAGGGACTCCCTATTTATAGAGAAAGCCATCCCCAACTGCCCTGGAGAAACCGGCCAAGCAGTTAGAGAGAAAGGGCACAAAACTGCCCCCTTTGCACCTTTTTGGGAGTAACTGCCCAACTGCTCTTCCCTTCCTTTGGGCTGTCCGAACATCAGGTCCATAACATTGTCCAGAGTCCCTTGTCCATGGCCAAGACCCCACGGACCCTTGGTGGTTCAGGCCAAGACCCCACCAGCATATAACCGCCCATGACCCGGCCACACCGGCCCGGACCATAACACTCCACCGAGCTGAATTGAGCTGGTCACTAGCTGGCCTCAGTTGAGGGAGCTAACCTATCAGCTCCAGTGAGCTACCAAGGACTGAGTGAGCTGGTTTCACACTGTCCCCAGCTGGTTGAGCTTGTTCCCGACCCTGTCCAGCTGCTAGATCACTCGGCTAGCTCTCCTAAGCTTCCTTCCACTCTATCCTGGTTAAGTCTCAGCTCCCTGATACCTTTAACCTTATTATTTGAGCCATGATACACTTGTCCTTAGGCCAAATGACCTGACTGGTGCGTCTCCTCGCACCATGGCTCGTCCCAAGGATCCTATCTAGGATCGGGGATGCTACAAGTCTCCCCCACTTGATATGGATTCGTCCTCGAATCCGAACCAAGTGACTCTTCCTCAAATTGCTTCATCCACTCAGGAAACTCAGCTTTCATTCTTGCCTCTGTTTCCCAAGTTACTTCCTCTCGACCGTTGCACTCCCAAATTACCTTGAGCATTTGAGTTGTCTTGTTCCGGGTTGCCTTTTCCATTCTGTCCATGATCCAAACCGGCCTTGTCTCCAAGGTGATGTTCGTCCCTAAATCAGAAGGAATCTCCAGAATGTAAACATCCTGATCTGATAGGCACTTTCTTAGTTGAGAGACATGGAACACATTGTGGAATGCATCCATCTCGGAGGGTAAATCCAATTTGTAAGCCACCGCTCCAACTCTCTCAACAATTCGGAATGGACCCAAGTACCTTGGCTCTAACTTCCTCATACCTGAGATTCTCACCCTCCCCTTGAAGGTAATCATCTTTAGGTATACAATATCACCAACTTTGAACTCAAGTTCTTTCCGACGTTTGTCTGCATAATGTTTCTGACGTTCTTGGGCCGTCCTCATCTTATCTTGGATGAACTTGATCTTCTCAGTTGTCTCCTCCACTATTTCCGGCCCTATCATGCTGCGCTCCCCCACTTGGGTCCAGCATAGTGGTGTTCTACATGGCCGCCCATATAAGGCTTCATAGGGGGACATGCCTATACTACGGTGAAAACTGTTATTGTATGCAAACTCCACCAATGGCAGATGCCTTTCCCATGAGTTGCCCCTATCCAAGACACATTCCCTTAGCATATCCTCTGGTGTCCTGATCGTGCGTTCTGATTGCCCATCTGTCTTGTGGGTGGTAAGCCATACTCATGTTCACTCTCGTCCCCAAGGCCTTTTGGAAAGCATTCCAGAATCAAGAAGTAAACCTCGGATCCCTATCCGACACAATGCTAGACGGAATCCCATGTAGCCGCACGATCTCGTCCATGTACTTGACCACGATCTGATCAACCCCATCTGATTTCTTCAAAGGCAGGAAGTTTGCGGATTTGGTGAGTCTATCCACTACCACCCAAACCGCATCATTCCTTTTCCTAGTGGTGGGAAAACCGGTTACAAAGTCCATAGTGATGTGATCGCACTTCCATTTCGGAATGGGTAAACTTTGTAACAGCCCACTTGGAACCTGATGCTCCGCCTTGACTAACTGGCAAGTAGCACACTTGGCCACCCACTCAGCTATGTCTACCTTCATCCGTATCCAATGATAATACCTCTTAAGGTCTTGATACATCTTAGTTGCACCTGGATGTATCGAGAACTTGGATTTATGAGCTTCCCTCATAATCTCTTCCTTCAGGTTCTTATCATTAGGCACACTGACCCGTCCTCGTAACAGAATGGTTCCATCTGCCGTGATCTGATACTCCGTCAGTTCATTTCGAGCAACCTTTTGTAGGTTCTCGTCCAAGCCTTGTGCCTGCCATATCCTGGTGAGGAGATCAGCCTGGTTCACCGCCTCCAAACCCAACGGCTCGTCCTCGCTGGCCATTGTGTTCAGGTGTAATGACCGGACCATCTCTTCCAACTCATCTGCTTCCTTCTCAGCTGATACCTCGGCCCTCCTATGAATCAAGGCGTCTGCCACCAAATTTGCCTTACCAGGAAGGTAAGCAATATCTAAATCATAGTCGGCCACGAACTACATCCAACACTTCTGCCTCAAATTCAATTCTGGTTGTGTGAATATGTATTTGAGGCTCTTGTGGTCAGTAAGGATCTGAACCTTAGCACCATATAGGTAGGATCACCAAATCTTCAGTGCAAACACTACGGCCGCAATCTCCAAGTCATGGGTTGGGTAATTCCCTTCATGCTTTCTCAATTGCCTTAAAGCATAAGCAATCACCTTCCCATGTTGAGTCAGAATACATCCCAACCCAGTGATGGACGCGTCCGTATACACTACATATGACTGATCCGCCTCAGGCTGTACTAGGACTGGTGCCCTTGTAAGCATGTCCTTCAGAGCCATGAAGCACTTCTCACAATCTCCTGTCCAGGCAAACCTATAATCCTTGCCCGTGAGTTGTGTCATGGGTTGAGCCAAACTCGCAAACCCCTTACGAACTTCCGATAGTAGCCGGCCAACCCTAGGAAGCTTCTGACTTCCGTAGCACTCTTAGGTTGTGGCCAGGCTTGGATAGCCTGTATCTTTTCCGGATCCACAGACACTCCTTGATCTGACACAATGTGTCCAAGGAAACCAATGCTCTTCTGCCAGAAGCTGCAATTGCTCAACTTAGCAAAGAGTTTCTGCTCTCTTAGCCGTTCCAACACCGCCCTCAGATGCCTCTCATGGTCTTCCTTGCTTCTGGAATATACAAGTATGTCATCTATGAAAATGATAACAAATTCATCTTAGAAAGTCTCGGAAGATACCATTCATCATCTTCATGAACGCAGCTGGAGCATTGGTCAGACCAAATGGCATAACCACAAACTCGTACTGACCATACCGGGTCCGGAATGCCGTCTTCCGGATATCATTGGGCTCTATTGGGATTTGGTGATACCCTGAGGCCAAATCAATCTTGGAAAACCACTTGGCTCTCTTGAGCTCATCCAACAACTCATCAATCCTGGGCAATGGGTACTTGTTCTTCACAGTCACCCTATTCAACCCTCGGTAATCAATGCAGAGCCTGAAACTACCATCCTTTTTCTTCACAAACAGGACTGGTGCTCCCCAAGGCGAGACACTTGGGCGTATGAACCCTTTGTCCAACAACTCCTCCAGTTGTTTCTTTAACTCGGCCATTTCGGCAGGAGCCATTCGATAGGGACTTTTAGACAATGGGGCCGTCCCTGGTTTCAGTTCTATTATGAACGGATCTGCCCTATCAGGGGGAATGCCCTGTACATCCGAAACACATCCTCGAACTCACTGACCAGCGGTATCCCTTCTGGGTCACCACCCCCAACGACCTCCTTAGTGGTGATTGTGGCCAAATAAGCCTCACAACCTTTCTCAAGCATCCGGTCTGCTTGGACTGCTGATACGACTAAGCAACTTCAGGCCGGCTTAATACCTTGGAACCTGATCGGGGGTCCACACCCACTCTCGAACTGCACCCTCCCCCGGTGACAATCCAAGGTGGCCTGATTCTTTCCAAGCCAGTCCATACCCAATATCACCTCGTGATTTTTAAGGGGGACTACCACCAGATCCACATGCATTACCCTGTCCTGGATCATCACTGGGACGTCCCTAACCAGTCCCAAGGAATGAATCGCTTGGCCACCGGCTGCATATACTATGCACGGATCATCCCTCGTTCCAATTTGGAACAAACCCTTTCCGATCAACCTTGGACTCACAAAACTATGTGTAGCTCCAGTGTCAAACAGAACGTGTGTTTCCACACCACCAATACTTAGGGTCCCTACAAAGACTCAATCTAAGTATCTAATCCGTTCTAGGTTCCGTACCATGCAATTCCACTGAATTGAAAAAGAATAAGCCTAGAATCATTACCAGTGATCGACTTGAATGGTTTAGTCTCGTCCTCATCATTGGACAGCTCGTAAACCCTTGGGTTAGAGGTCTGACCCCGGCTCTGGCTTGGTTTGCTTGCTTCACCACGGCCCTTCTCTTGTTCTTCTTGGAGCTTTGGACATTCCCGTTTGAAATGTCCTACATTTCCACAATGGTGACATCCCCTGGTATCACCCCTACTTGAGCCCTGCATGCGGCTCTGATCCGGCCCTGGACAGTCCCGAGCTGAGTGATCCATCTTGCCACACCGAGTACAAGCTCCCATAGCCTTCCAGCATTCGCCTCCATGATGACTTCCGCACTTAGAACACTCCGGCCTACCATTGAGGTTTTACCCTCCTCGGCCGTGTTCCTCTTCCTCTTCCGGTCACTCTCGGAACCACCAGAGGTTGCGTGGCTCCTAGACCTTTGCTTAGCCTCCTCGACCAGGTTGGTCTCTACCATATCCATCCTCTCCACGAGCTCAGACACTGTCTGGAAATGACCAACCGAGCAGTAGGTTTGAAATTCGACCCTTAGGCCTCGAACAAACCTACGTATCTGCACGGTCTCCTCTTCCAGTTCTTTACCTATGTAATGTCTGAGCCGGTTGAACTTCTCCTCGTACTCACGTACTGTCATGCGTCCCTGGGACAAGTCCAGGAACTGAGATTCCAGGTGGTCCCAAGCTTCAGCTGGAAAGTACTTGTGGTTGAACTCAACCTCAAAGTCTGAGAAACGCTCAATAGTCCCATTGGTGCGTTTGTCCAGAGCCAACCACCAGTTGTGTGCGTCACCTTCCAGGAAGTGAACCGCAATGTCCTTCTTGTTCTCCTCCGGACAACGAGTTGAACTGAAGTTTCGAGCCAATCTGCTCCTCCACTCGTCTGCCTCAATGGGATCGGAACTACCAGCAAACTCCTTCGTACCCAGCTTGGAGATGTGAGCTAGCAAGCTCAAGTAATCCACTCTCCTAACTTGGCGAACAGGCAGATCGATCTCCATCACATCAGCCTCAACCGTAGCTTGATCCTCAACTGTCCTAGCAGCTGTCCGAGCTACATGTGCGGCTGCTCGAGCTACACCAGCTGCGGTCCCAGCTGTCTGAGCTGCCCTCCGAGTAGCCTGAGCTGTGGCCTGAGCTGGTGTGACCTGGCCCACGGAAGAATTCACCAATGGGGTGAATGCTTGTGTGAAAGCCAACATTTGAGTGCCCATGGCCTTAACCACATCCAACGCCTCGCGCATGGACGGCTCGGCCGTCTCCAAGGCACCAGTTCCCCGACTGCTCTGGTCTCCTGCATGGGAGGACTCACCTTCCTCCTCACGTCCCAATTCCTGTTGTTCGCCCAGGTTATCAACTTGAACCTCCGTAGGCAAGATTGGCGCCATGGGTTCCCCGGTCTCATTGTTAACCAACCCCACTTGGATAGGCAACACTTGGGTAGGATTGACTCCCTCTCCCCCAACCGGTCTAGAAGCACCAGCCGCCTCCTTGCCCTTCCGGCCTTTAGCCCTCTTTGTTCCCTTAGGGTTGAAAACACAAACCAGTTAGTCCATCACTTAAACAAACCTCAGAGGACATTCAAGGTTAAGTAAAACAACACTTTCTACCCAACCTTACCGTGAGACCCAAAGCCAGAAGTGGGGTGAACACATAACCCAAACAAATCGTAGAATCAAGCATGCTCTGATACCAACTTATAAGGCCCGCTCCCGGCTCTTAAGCCCAACCATGAACTGCAGCCTTAACATCTGTTCTTCTACAAATGATTCCGGTCTTTTAAGGTCTTTTAGATGTTAAGTTCAATTCCTTTAGGTGAGGTTCATGTTTAACAATCAATACAAGTGAACATAAGGGGTAAATAGATTATATATATTACATAATGAGATCCATACATCATTCATAAGTTCATACTACTAGTTTACACACTTAGTCTATCATAAGTTCACAAGTTGCACAATAGGCTATCAATACTACACACTTATCAACAATGACCCATTCACCACACATCTTCCCATGGCCTGAGTCTTCATGGTACCTTTCCTTTACCATGGTCCAAATCTGGTCCTGAAACCACATAGATCACATCATAAACACATATGGCCGATAACCTAAGCAACAAGACTAGAATGGCATGGTTCGGCCCTTAAGAACTAGGATCTGTCCAGTTTGGACATACACAAATAAATTCCCAAAAACTAAATAAAATTCATGAAAATTCATGATTATTCCCAACTAAGAGATTCCCATACTCAGATCTCAACAAAACCGACCCGGAATGTGAGATCCGACCATAGATTAGTCCGGCCAATGCCTAGGACTTTATCCCTGGACCGGCCATGGCCTTGGTCCAGTGTTCCCTGTCTGAATCAATCCAATAACATCACAAAATATTATAGAACAGGCGATCCAGAAGATGTAAAGAGAATGGATGCATTTGCCAAGAGAACCGGCCGCAAGGCCGCACGGATCATCCGCAGGCCCGGGGCCGTTCCTTGCAGTCTACACCACTAACTTTAGGCGTTCTCTCCCCTGGAGGCATGTCCCTCTCCTTCTCCTTCTCCTCGTCTTTCTGTCTGGTATCCATCTTCACGGCCTGGCGTTTCCACGCTCAGAACACGCCGGCAAGCCAACACCACCACACACGGTTCTCTTCTCTAACCGCCGGTCTCTCTCTTTCTTTCTTTCTGTTATCAGTTTTGCAGAGCTTTCTCTAAGGAATTTTGTGCCATTTTCTGTGCCAGGGACTCTCTATTTATAGAGAAAGCCAGCCCCAACTGCCCTGGAGAAACTGGCCAAGCAGTTAGAGAGAAAAGGCACAAAACTGCCCCCTTTGCACCCTTTTGGGAGTAACTGCCCAACTGCTCTGCCCTTCCTTTGGGCTGTCCGAAAATCAGGCCCATAAAATTGTCCAGATTCCCTTGTCCAAGGCCAAGACCCCACCAGCCCATAACCGCCCATGACCCGGCCACACCGGCCCGGACCATAACACTCCACCGAGCTGAATTGAGCTGGTCACTAGCTGGCCTCAGCTGAGTGAGCTAACCTATCAGCTCCAGTGAGCTACCAAGGACTGAGTGAGCTGGTTTCACACTGTCCCCAGCTGGTTGAGCTTGTTCCCGACCCTGTCCAGCTGCTAGATCACTTGGCCAGCTCTCCTAAGCTTCCTTCCACTCCATCCTGGTTAAGTCTCAGCTCCCTGATACCCTTAACTTTATTATTTGAGCCATGATACGCTTGTCCTTTGGCCAAATGACCTGACTGGTGCGTCTCCTCGCACCATGGCTCGTCCCAACGATCCTATCTAGGATCGGGGATGCTACAGATATTTTATTTCGAATTGTTTTGAGTGAGTTCGAATTAAATATAAGTTGTCGTCTCATATTTAATTCCGCTGAGACGTTCAATCTGTCAGTTCGTTCGTGATTTTTCGTAAAAATTACTTATTCTTACGATTTTCGGGAACGTTGAGATGTAAACGGAGAGACATGATTTAGGATCTCGTATCATTTAGATATCATGTCTTGAGATGTCTGAGACCAATGCGATGGGTTTAGGGAAAGACCTAGGTTTACTTTCAGTTTAAGGTTTGTACGGTGACTAGCCGGCTATCGTTTTTCCTATTGCGATTTCTTCCTGATTTGTACCGATTTAAAGTCCGCGATAGGTTCTCGGCTTATACGACTTGTATGGTATGAATCGAGCATTTTCTCAGAGACAATTTTTAAGCCAATGGTGAATTGCTAAACCAAAATTTCGGATTTTTGTTGTAGCGCGCTTTCGTCCTTGCTTGGACGTTCGAAGATCAAAGGAATGATAGAGTTGCGTTTGTTTAAGACGGCTGGAGTGTTCGTCGGGGCCAATCGACGAACGGGGTTCAAGGTTTTGGTGGTCGCGTTGGGACAATTTGTTCGTATTATCTCGAATTTTGACTTTGCGATGTCTCACAGTTGTTTTGAGGAGTATACGTGTATCTTAAGTGTTGAAGGATGATCGTTTTGCGATTTTGGGCCGGATGAGGCCGCTGACAAGAGTTTTAACGTTTCTAGACGTGTTCTGATGTTTTTTTTTTTTGCGTTAACTGAAGCGTAAACGTTTTCGATAAAAGGAGCAATGTAAATTGTAGTAAAAGTTTTTGGAATTGCTAAAAAACTCGGTTACAATAATGCATCTTTTCTTATGTGGGAGTATACGAGCATACGCACCCACTCCTCCCCCCCCTTCTTAGAGAGGGGGATAGATGAACTCGTCTTTCGGCGAGCTGCCTACGTACCTCTTTGGAGGATCAAGCCATCTCGTAGTTCTGTTTCATACTGCGATCGTTTTTTTACTCGCGGTTGTCGCCGTGCTGACCGCCTTGATCGTGGACGGGTCAATGCTCTTTTCCGGATGTTCCGGTTGAGTTGTAGCGTCGGCTTCGGGCTCGTGTTGAGTTTCAACGTC
This sequence comes from Brassica rapa, assembly GCF_000309985.2. Lineage (NCBI taxonomy): Eukaryota > Viridiplantae > Streptophyta > Magnoliopsida > Brassicales > Brassicaceae > Brassica > Brassica rapa. Next base: position 22,449,772 of record NC_024803.2, read on the forward strand.
CGAGGCGTTTGCGTTGGCGGACAATGTTAAATCGTCTTTCCTTGGGGCGTTTTTGGCCGAAGATTGATCTATCTTCGTGCATTTGCGATTTGTTGTTGCGGAAGTCGCGATGTGCCTTAACTTCTGCTCTACGAGGAAGCATAACCGCAACTGTTTTTGACATCCCCAGATAGCCGCGACTCCACTTGGGGTTGGGAATTTGAGACCCAGGTGGTAGGTTGACGGAACTGCTTGAATGGCGTTGAGCCATGGGGATCCCATGATCACGTTGTAGATATCGGGATGATCGACTACCGCGAACTCGACGATTTTTGTGACCTCCTTGGCCATGACTGACAACTGGATTGATCCGAGAGTCATCGATACTTCGCCCGAAAAGCCCGTGAGTGGTTTCGGCGTAGGAATTACTTCCCCGAGTTGGATGCTCATTCGATTGAGAGTGTCGAGGAAGATTACATTGACCGTGCTTCCCGTGTCGAGGAGTACCCTCCCGACTTCCAGGTTATGACGAGATCTATGACGAGAGGATCGCAGTGAGGTTGATCGATGCCGCCAGCTTCCTCCTTTGTGAAGGTGATCAAGCCATTTTGGCCATCTCGAGTAGGAGACCATGTAGGCCAGTTTGCACTCGACTCTGCCTTCCGCTGGTAAGCCTTGATGGCCGAAACAATATCATTGCAGTATTGCGATCCTCTGATGATCATGTTGACTCTGCGACGATTGTTATCATTCCCCTTGTCGTTCGGCCTCCTGCCGCGTTTATCCCCGGGTTGGTTTCGTTGAGGGGATTTTTCAGCGGGCAGATTTCTGTCCGTCTTTGGAGGGCGATCAGAATCGAGAATGAGATCTTTGATGCTGGTTACTTCCGAGAGCTCTCCAGCGAGTAGCTTCACGGCCAGCCTTGCTCCCAAGACTTTGCAGTTAGTCGTGGAGTGTCCTCGGAACTGGTAGAACTTGCAGATGGTGTTTTTGTCATATCCTTGATTGCGGGTCCACGTATTACCCGTGGTTTGGCCCTGGTCCGAATTGATCGCGTAATTGTGCGCTCCTTGGAGATCTTCCCCCTCGTGATGGACATACTTGTCGTTATGAGAGTTTTTCTTTTTCGCTTTCGGATCTACGTCTTTTGAGGATGGTTTTGCCGACTTATGTTTTTGCGGCAAAACTATCGTTTCTTCCTCGATTATGATGTAGTCCGTTGCCTTGTGGAGGGCATCCTGGATCGTCCGTGGTTTGTCAAGGGTTATCCATTTTCTGAATTTCGACATGTACCAGAGCGTCTTTATGAGCGCGTCGATGGCCATTTTGTCGCTTATCCCACTGACCCTGGACATCACCAGCTTGAATCGGCTGACAAACTCGCGGAGGGGTTCGTCTTCCCTCTGGGATAGACTCCAGAGATCGACATCAGAAGTTTCTCTATCTATGAACATAGAGTATTGTTTGAGAAATTCCGACGCGAGCTGTCGGAAACTCCCGATAGAGTTGCGCTTAAGGCGTGCGAACCATTCTAGGGCTGCTCCTTCCAGATTCTCGATGAACAGGCGGCAATAGCCGGCGCCTTTTTCGCCATCCTTCAGTCTCGCTCTTCCCATCGTAATGTGGAAAGCCTGAAGGTGCGCCATTGGATCGGTCGTACCGTCATACTTTCGTACTTTGATCTTTTCTGGATCGGACACCCTCATATCTGAGATGCGAGTGGTGAAGGGGGTCTTCCGAGCCCCTTCCAGCAGCCTGTCGATCTCAGGGGCAGCGCTAGTAGCATGATAGATTTGAGACTTTACGGCTATTACTTCTGCCGCAGTCTTGGTGATGTAGTCGCGGATATCCGACGTCTCGTCAGCAGATTTCCGAGCCTGTCGGTGTTTACTGCGAGTGAGCTCGGTTTGCTTTTCAGCTAGCTCTTCTTCCTCGTTCCAATAGAGGATCTCCTCCTCTTCCGTCATTGCTTTGTCGAACAGAGAACTTTCCCGAGCAGATCGGGTTCTGGTCCTTCTTGGATGTTTGTCGACGTCCTCATCGGTATCGTTGGAGACATCGCTAGGATCCAGGTCAACGCGTTCGACTTTGTTATCCTTCGAATCCTTTGCGGGACGCGGAGGACTTTTGGGGTTCCCCTTTTCGACGGGAGATTTTACGCTAGGGTTTTTACCCGAAGGTCGTTCCCGTGTGACTCCAGATCTATCTAGTGGGGTAGCGAAGTCGAGTCTTTTCCTGTGGACTTTAGTGGTTCCGCGGGGGTGGATTGCTCGAGTCCTTGCTGTTAAGGTTTCAACCTGTTTGGTCAAGGTGCTCACGAGCCTGTCCTGTTCTTCTGACCTTTTTTCATAGGTGGCGAACACCTTTTTAAACTCCTCGAGCGCCACGGCGTTGGCTGGTGTGTTGGCCGCGGATACGTTCGCTGCTGGAGTGTGGAGATTGGTGCCGCTGCCTCCATTAAGAGGATTCTGCACGTTATCCTCGTCGTCAGTTGACATGTCTGATTGAGCGTGATGTGGCTTTTGCGGGTTAGATTGATCCGTACCCCCCCCCCCCTCTCCTTCTAGCGCCAAACTGTGGGAACCGAAATTCGCACTGTCGATTTCTGTTTAAATAAGGAAACTAGGAAAACCCTAATTTCCCAGAGGTCCCGGATATCTGCTAATACCACACGTCAAGCAATCAGAAAACGAGAATGACAACGATAAAATATAAGAAATCGAGAAGAGAGCAAAGTAGAACTTATTCCGAATCTGCGTTTGAGCGTTACAACAAGGTATAAGCCTGGGCACGAGAGCTGTCGGCGAGATTCCTAGTTCTAGCAACCCTAAGACGGCTAAACCTAATTGAGTCACAGCTCGAAATAACAAAAATGGAAATATGCTTAAATTGCTCTAAGTGCTAAGTTTGCTCTGAAAAAGTTTTTTTTTCCATGCCTCTCGCCTAGGACTCCTTATATACTCGCTCCAAGGTCGGTTTACGCTTTTACTCTTCTGCCCTTAAGCCGTCATAGCAAAAAATGGAGATATTCCATTTTTTCCGATCTTCGTAATTATCTTCAAAATTCCGTATTTATCCGCGGAAACTTGACATTTATCTTCCCTTGCAAATCAAGCGTAAACTGTCCTATGGTTTACGGGCTTTTGGTTAAGAAATCGTGAGATGGGCCTCGAGTCGTGTCTTAGGTCCCATTGGGCCATCTTCCGACTCGAAATGTTTATTGCGACTTCTTTCGATAAAGAATGAACTTTCCGTGGTTTTTTTCCGCAAAGTTTGATCGATGATTTAGAATGGCGGAAAACATGAGCTGAGTTCGCCACGGTCTTTGGGAGATATTGTCGAAGGATAGACGAGAATGCATGGACTGGTGTCGTATCGACGTTTCGGAAGTGCTCGGTCGCTACGTAGCGACTGAGCGGGACGAATGCTCGGTCACTACATAGCAACCGAGCGGGACAGACGCTCGGTCGCTATGTAGCGACTGGGCTTTGGTTCGAGCTCGGTCGCTACGTAGTGACTGGTCAGCGTGCATGTACGGTGGTTGCGCAATGACCGAGCTTGGTTTGTCCGTGTTCCGATTGTCATACTCGAACTTATTTGTAATTGGTTTTGGGTATGTTTCCGATGGCTTATGTTTGATCTAAATGGAGTTCGAGATGAAACTCGAAAAGCTATGTTGCGGAGACTCATACTTATATATTGCGGAGATTTGGATGTTAAATTCGTCGTGACTGTTTTCGACCCCAACACCTTCTCTAAATTACCTTAATCTCTCAATACCTACTCAATTCTCTAAAATCATATAGTAACAGAGTTAGGTTGGCTTTGGTATTGAGAAACCTCGTTCCATTTCTTTCTTTCTCTAGCTCTTGTGTTCTTGCTCTTGGGTTCTTGAGTGTTCCGTGAAGCTGTGTGATAAAGTTGAGTTCTTTGGTGCTGTGCTTTGAGTTCGTGTGTTCTTGAAGTCTGGTACTGTGTGTTCTTCAGCTGAGTTGCAAGTTTGAAGCTTTCTGGTCATTTGTGGTTCAAACAAGAGAAGATGGAGGGAAACAACTTCAGCAAGCTAGTTACTGTCCCGGTTGCGTTGAAAGGTTGTTCAAACTACCTCTTGTTGAAGACTGCTATTGGAAGGCTAGGGCTGTGGAGCCACATCACTGATAATGGTCCGGAGCCAGTGGCCAAAGAAACTGAAGAAGGTGAAGAGGAAAAAAGACTCTCACCAAAGCTGAAGCAAAGAAGTGGGTGCAAGAAGACTTGATGGTGCTCTCCGTGCTGCAAGGATCTCTTGATGTCCCTCTTCTTGAAGCTTACAGCTACTGTGGGACTCCCAAACACTTGTGGGAGACCCTCTTAAAGACGATTGGAAACGTCTCCAACATCAGCCGTGTGTTTGAGCTGAAGAGAGCCATTAACTCCATGAAGCAAGATGGATGAGAGCTCACCAAACACATGGGAAAGTTTGGATCATTACGGTCTGAACTTGAAAGTCTAAGACCTAACACCACTGATCAAGCAGCTCTTATGGAAAGAAGAGAACAAGATCAAGTGTTTGGGTTGTTGATGACATTGGATCCTTGGTACAAGGATGTCATCAAACACATCTTGAGATCGCCTAACCTACCATTGATATACTTTGGATTTGACCCGTTTTCATCCATGGTATATAGGTGTTTTACTATATATATATATATATCTATGTTTTCTACTCTTCTAGGTATGTTTTCATTTTCAGGTGCATTTCAGAGTAAATTTATGACTTTGGAGCATTTTGGAGCTTAAAGGACATTTCACCCGAGCTGACCACGTAGAGGTCGACGAGAGGAAGAACAATCGATCGATGCACATAAGTGCTGACGATCGATACCAGGAGATGCCTCGACAGATGAAGATTTATATCGATCGATGTACACAAGTACCATCGATCGATGTCGAGACATCAGACACGCGACATTTTGAATTCAACAGACTTAAAACCCAAGGCCAAGCCAAATTACGAAAATGCCCTGACTAGTTTTTAACCTAGTAGATTATATACTGCCTAAGTGTTTTGACGGCAGAAGAGTTCTTTTTGGGTAGAGACCTTTTTGTTACAAGTTTTGGAGAGAAGATCACTTGTGATTGGAACTCCTTGTTATCATTTCTTTTCATCTATACTATGAGTTTCTATTTCTTCATTGTTATGAATTGCTTTGCTATGTCTGCGTAATTCAATTATTAGATCCAGAATTCAGATAGATTTGTGGGATTAGCCCCAAACTATAGATCTGCCTTGTTGTGATATTCATGATAGATTTGAATTCATTGCTTGTTTTAGCCTTGCTAACTAGAACTTGATCATAGGATTGCATATTCAAGCACCCTTGTTATCCCATCCTGACATCTATCTATCATATTAGGACTGCTAGAGAGGGCTAACCGCCAATTTAGTATCTTAGTAGGGCATATCATACTCGCGTATAAGCCTAGCTAGAACCCGTTGATCGATGTCCTCAACTGACTATCGATCGATGTTGGCAAAGGTGTATCGGTCCACGTCCCAATAGGACCATCGATCGACACTCTCTCATTGTCGACATACTAACTGTTGAGACACGAGATCTAGCCTGTTAACCAGTGAAATATGCGACAGCTGATCACTGAGTTAAGCGATTGAGCTCTAATATATCAGGCATGCAACAAATAGGCATCTATAGGTATTATAATCTCCAACACCTGAATAGTGGCCCTGCATCTAATATCATTTCCAACCAAGTTAGGTTTACTAGTTACTTCGCTTGTTACTATTGCTATTTTATTTAAACATTTACAACTCTTAGAATTAATAAACACTAGATTTAATTGTTTCCTAGCTCCTTGTGGATTCGATCCATAAGTACTACATCTGAACCTCTTTTGATGAGAGTAACACTCCTTAGGGTAATTTGAGTGGTATCAACCATCCATGGAGGAAGTATGCGTGCAACTTCAGAAGGAGGAGGGATCTCTTGGCTTGTTTGGAGGCAAAGGTGATGTAATAACCCTCTTTAAAGAGTAAAATGCAGACAAGGAAAAATCTTGTAACAGCCGAGAAAATTACTCAAGTAACTGGAAGTCAGATTGATCTTTTCCCGTGGATGTTTGTGGATCCCAAGGTACATAAGAAAAATTAGAAAGTCTTAGAATAGTTTTCCATCTGAAGAAATAAATTCTTCAGGAAGTTTAGTGGGTTGAAAATGCTCGCGGTTCGGCCTAGAACGTCCTAGTCGGACGAGAAAATTAATCAAAAAATTATTATAAGGCCTTAAGATAGGAATGACCTTAGAGTTATTTTAGAAATGTTGTGGTCTAAGAAATCAAGGTTTTTGTCAAGTAGAAACATTTCTGCCAGCTCAGATCAGCTTATAACACGTTCGGGATTTAAATACGGCCCATTCGGGCCCATTTACGATGTGTTAAGCATATCCGGAAGCTTCTGGAGGATGCAGCTGCTTGTCTACCTCCTTAAGCAGCTAGACATGTGTTACTCCTTTACTGGAGAATCGTCCAAGCAGCTCTTGCTTATGTCCTATTGGTTGAATTGGTGGCTGGCCACAAAACTTGTTTTAATTGGACAGATTTGTGGCTGCACACCAATCTCTCTCCAATTGGTTGCATGGGGCAGCCAGGACAGCTCCTGCTTGTAACCCACGACCTATACCTTCTCCTGAGCTCATTCTCCACCCCTATAAATAGCAGACACCCCCTTAGTCATTTCTCATTCTTAGAACCCTAACCATAGCAGCTCGAAAAAGTCGAAACCCAAAGATTTCTAAAGTTCTAGAGTTTTTCGATAAAAGTTTAAAGTGAAGCCGACCGCGAGATAGAAGCGTTTCCAGTCCAAAACTTTCATCTAAGTGTTGAGGTGAGTCTCGGTTATGGGTTATGATTGTTGTGTGTGCGACTAGCGCCTGCAAAACAAGAGTATTGGTTGATGCATTGCTAGGTTGCGCGTTTAGATATATAATGATATGATAATGATTGATGTTTGTGAAAGATATTGAGTTATATCGTCGGGCTTCGGCTCGAGGGGTATAACATGATTGTGATACATTGATGTTGTGTTGCATATACTTATGTCATTGCATTATATTGTTTGGGCCTCGGCTCAGATAATATAACATGTTTGATCATATCTTAACGGGGAAACCCGTAAATCCACGGACTTGATCCGTGAGAGTCCGACACTAGGGTGGAGTGTCGTGAGAGTCATTGGTGTCCACTCGAGACCGGTGCCTTGTCCGGAGCCTTACCAAAATTAGTTCCGGGCAGGACGCGAAGACACGTGTGATAGGGCTAGCTACCCTCGACCATGTAGCTGCATGACGATGCGGCAAGTGTATTATCCGGGCCATCGGATTTTTAGACTTTGTGTTTAGAGTCAATGGGCGCAAGAAGGGATGTGTTATGGACTTTGTATCGAGATAGGAACCAATGGCGAGAGGCAGTCCTCGATGATCGATAATGATCTAACCACTCGTGAAGAGTGGATGCTTGTTTACATGATTGCTTTATTTTTGCATTGCATATTTCTTAATATAATTGATCCTTGTTGCTTAATGTTTGATGCATAATGGGGGGATAAATAATTGTTAGGAAACCCGACTCACTGAGCAAAATAGTTGCTCATTAGACTCTTTGTTTTGCAGGTAACCCGTAGTAGTAGGTTCCATTTGGGATCGGAGGAGCACAAAGCTGTTGGTGTAGATTTGCTACCTTTTGCAAACATGTATGTTTTGTAATATGTAAGATATGGTTTAGAACATCGGCCGAGTATGTATAAATTTTGATGTGGTTGAACTTAAGGTATATATGAATAAAAAAAAGGGTTTGTGAAATGCTTGGATTCCATATGATACTAGTCCTAGTCTGGGACGAACTAACTAACGGTTTCAAACTCGGGTTGCAAAGCCTTAATTTGGAATCGCTAGGAAACCCGTTCTTGGACATATGATCTTAGGATTTCGGATCGGATCTGGGAACCTCAGATCAAATGTTCGGGCACGTGGTAGGAGTATCTTCGATAGGGTTAGAGTTCTTGTTTGATTGGTGCATGGCAAACTAATTAACTTTTACTTATTCCGGATCGGGGGAGTTACAACGAAGGTGGTATCAGAGCATGGTTCACTTTGCTCACTTGGGAACCTGTTTTCCATAATTTATCGAGTCAAAGGTGTCGCAAAAGGTAGAATAGGAAACCAACATGCTCCTTTGTTAGATAAGTTGGGATTAGTACTTACCCTGGGTTGTACTGCAGTATGTTTCCAAGACGTACAAGGAGTGAGGAGCCAATGATGACACCACCAAGATATGGACAACGTAATTCTGAAAACCGCAGAGTCTATTCAAACCTTGAGGTAACAGATGATTCTGCGATAGCACAAAGAAATAACCATTGCTATGAACACGAACATGAGTCGACCGGGAGAAATCCGACGGATTCACATATGGGCTATGAGCAAGAAAAACGATATGAGGATCTGAGGGAGAGGAATCAAGCACCTGATATGTATGGATCAAGGCGGAATTATGAAACAACACATAATCCAAGGCGGAATGAATCTGAGTTCATGCACCGGGAAAGGACGCCCGAGCCACATTGTAGGCAAGAACAGAGGACAACTGGGAGTTCTGATCCTCTTATAGTATTAGTACAATGCTTGCTAGATAGACTTGATCATAGAACCGGTGAATCATCAGAGCGAAGACCATCCTCCCCTTCTGAGTACCTGAAGATGGTCACGTAAATGAAGAAATTTGGAACCGTTAGATATCCTGGAGGAACAGATCCCTTCGAAGCGTCAACATGGCTGAGGAATTTGGAGAAACACTTTCGGGCTATCCACTGCCCTGATAATTTCAAGAAGGATGTGGCAACATACTACTTGACCAAAGATGCTTCTGATTGGTGGGATAACGTGGAAGAATACTATATGGGAAGAGAGATCGACTGGGAATATTTTAAAACGAAATTTGAACGGAAATACTTCCCACCTGAAGCAAAAGACCGGCTGGAGATTCAATTCTTGGAGTTAACTCAAGGCAACCGAAAAGTGAGGGAGTATGAGGCAGAGTTTACAAAGCTAAGGAAATATTCTCATTATGGAGAAAGGAATGAAGGTGCGCTAATTCGAAGGTTTATAAGAGGATTGCGAGCGGATTTGGCTAGCCGACTGCAAGTAGTGAAGTTTCATATCCTTTATGAATTGGCAGAGATAGCAGTAAATGTTGAAAAAGGTATGGAAAAGGATCAAGCCATGATGAAGCATGCAGAGCCATCTCGCAGAACTGAAGGGCTAGGAGTACGAAGAATGAATAATAAAGGACAATTTAATCGAGGGAGAGGCCGAGGAAGAAGGAACGACAGACGGTTTACGAATGGCCCAGATGTGTGTTACACTTGTGTTGGTACATGACATTTTTCTAGCAATTGTCCTTATAGTCAGGGAAGAAAAGCCCCTGATTATATTACTTGCTTCTCGTGTGGTGAGAAAGGGCATTATGCCAACAGTTGTCCCCATAATAGACAAGTTACGCTTCCAACACCACCCACTAGACTAGCGATTGAACCAGCCCCGAAGCGCCAGGAAGTTGGAAAGCAAGTGAATGCTTTAGAGTTAGGAAAACCCGAACCACAACAGCCCCATCAGGGACCGATCACAGGTAAGTAGGGTTTTAACTCATTGCTTGTTTGTGTGAATTTGATGCATGAAATATAAAATGTGAAATAAATATTGTTTAGGAACATTGTGTGTTGGTGGAGTTTATGTGCATGTTCTCTTCGACTCGGGTGCCACACATAGCTTTGTGATACCCGAGGTAGTGTCGAGTTTTAAGGGAACCTTTACTAGAGTAAAGGTAGGTGTTTCAGTTAGAACCCCTGGGAACCATAACCTTCGTGCCGATAGTTGTGTACTTAGGATTCCAATCTATTTGGAATCAATGGTATATCCAGCAGACCTGCTAGTTGTTCCTTTAGGACAACACGAAGTGATTTTGGGCATGGACTGGCTGTCGAGATACTACACACAGTTGGATTGTGGCCGAGGAAGAATTACACTTGAAGAAAGCGGACAACCATTAACGACATATTATGGAATATGTCCAAGTGCTGGAGTGTCACTTGTATCTGCCTTAAGAGTTGAGAAATATTTGATCGAGGGCGAGGTATATCTTGTAACTCTAACTACCCTTGGAGGAGAATTGAATGAAGGGACAAAGTTGGAAGAGATAGCAGTAGTAAAAGAATACCAGGATGTATTCCAGCCATTGGAAGGATTGCCCCCACCACGAAGTGATCCTTTCACCATTACATTAGAGCCGGGAGAAGCCCCAATAGCTAAGGCACCTTATCGAATGGCTCCAGCTGAGCTTGCTGAATTAAAGAAGTGTGGGAACCGAAATTCACACTGTCGATTTACGTTTAAATAAGGAAACTAGGAAAACCCTAATTTCCCAGAGGACCCGAATATCTGTTAATTACCACACGTCAAGCAATCAGAACACGAGAATAACAACGATAAAAATAAGAAATCGAAAAGAGAGCAAAGTAGATCTTATTCCGAATCTGCGTATGAGCGTTACAACAAGGTATAAGCCTGGGCTCGAGAGCTGTCGGCGAGATTCCTAGTTCTAGCAACCCTAAGACGGCTAAACCTAATTGAGTCGCAGCTCGAAATAACAAAAACGGAAAATTGCCTAAATTGCTCTAAGTGCTAAGTTTGCTCTGAAAAAGTTCTCCCCCCCCTTGCTCCTCGCCTAGGACTCCTTATATACTAGCTCCAAGGTCGGTTTACGCTTTTACTCTTCAGCCCTTAAGCCGTCATAGCATAAAAATGGAGATATTCCATTTTTCCCGATCTTCACAATTATCTTCGAAACTTCCGTATTTATCCGCGGAAACTTGACATTTATCCTTCCTCGTGGGCCAAGCATGAACCATGCTGTGGTTCACGGGCTTTTGGTTAGGAAAAATCGTAGGATGGGCCTCGAGTCGTGTTTTAGGTCCCTTTGGGCCGTCTTCCGACTCGACACGTTTACTACGAGTTTTCCGCGGTTTCTAATCCGCGAAGTTTGATCGATGAATTAGAATAGCGGGAAACATGGACTGAGCTCGCTACGGTCTTCGGGAGATAGCATTCGAAGGTTTGACGAGAACGCAAGGACTAGTATCGTATCGATGTTCGGAAAGGTTCAATCGCTACACAGCGACCGAACTTTGGCTCGAGCCCGGTCGCTACGTAGCGACCGAGCTTTGGCTCGATTTCGGTCGCTACGTAGCGACCGAGCTTGGCTGAGCTCGGTCGCTACGTAGCGACCGAGCGGGACGATCGCTCGGTCGCTGCGTAGCGACTTGTTTAGAGCTTTTCGTCGGACATCTCGATTCTTTCTTCCGTAAAGCTTTTTCGTAAGAAAGAGTCTATTTCCGAAAAATACTCTTCGGAGAAATTCTTATTTTCTTCCTCGGACGTTTTGAATGTTAAATTTGTCGTAACCGTTTTTGACCCCAACAGTTAGCCCCCCAGCCCGTTAGAGTTGTGACTCTAGCGGGCGGATAGATGACTTTGACAAGGTTAAGTGTATCGGACGAAATTTACATTTAAAATTCCGCGGAAAAAGGTTGTCGAGACGACATTCCGAACCCATACTTCTATAAGTAGTGAGCTCTTGTCATTCATTTTCTTCACACCTTCCCTCCTTCAAAAACCTCTCTAGTTTCATAATTTTCCTTTCAACATGTCTTCCTCCCAAGGTGATAAGAAGGATTCCGACATCGAGATGGGTGAGGCCACTTCTCCGGCTCCGGTTCCAACTTCTCCGGCGGAAGTGCCGGCTTGTGTTGCCGGTCATCTTTCTTTCCGAGAGAAACTAGTTCGTCGCCAAGCCGAGAAAGGATTGGCTCAAACTGGCTCCGAGTTTCCGTCTTCTTCCGCGCAGGTCGTTGCCTCGTGTCATGGGACCGATGTCGCGGCTCTTCTCCCGCAAGCCCTACCTGCGGGATCTTCCACGACTCCGATCCTCGTCGAGGACAAAGAGAAAGCCGCTGACTCTATGCCTCCGCCTCCAGCCAGAAAAGAAATCGTTCTGGCATTGCGTGCTCCTAGCGCTGTCCTGGCTACTCAGCCTAAGAGTCGGAAGAGGAAGCTTGCCAAGAGCGGTGACGGGGAGACTTCGCAGCGAGGTGGGTCGAGCCTAGCATCGGGACTTCGCGGAAAGGTTTGTTTCTTGTTTGAATTCTCGATCGTCTTTCGTGCATTCTTTTTACGGACTTAGTCTTAAGAATTTTTACCGTTCGCAGTTCATATCGTTGATCGATGGGATGATCAGTGAATGTGGTTCTGAGACCAGTCGCCTTTCCGGGGAGTTGGTGGAGCTTCAGGGAAGATGGTCCGAAACCGAGGCTATGTTGACGGCTGTCGAGGACTCTCACTCTGCGAAAGTGTCGAAGCTCGAGGTTGCGATAGGAGAGCTTGAGAGGGACCTTGGGAAGACGGCGAGTTCCTTGCTCAAGGAAAAGAAGGCCAGGAAGGCCAAATCCTCGGAGGTGCGCCGATTCCAGCGTCAGATCGAGAGTGACGCGGGACTAGCGCGCCGTGGGATCCAAGAGGCTACGGATGCTCTTCGTGCGGAGTTTCAAGCTCGCTTGGCGAAGATTTCTGCTTCCCTGGGTTCCCTCGAGTGTATCCGGAGCAGGGATCTCGTTTTGGCGACGATTGAGGGCGGGATGGCCGTAGTTCGGTCGTTCCAAAGTGAGACTCCCCCGACCTTGGAGGCCGAAGAGGCCCGGCTGTCCGGCTGCAAGGGAGATATGGCGGCCGAGGATGGGGATTTCGGTCTCATCCTAGCCGACCTGAAATCCGCGTGCTTCCTTCCGACGTGTTCAGAAGACCCAGAGGGGAAAGACCCGATGGTCGGAGAGAACGGAAGCGACGCGGCTCCAGGCTCGGACGAGGCAGCGGGTGAAGAGGGGGCGTAAGTTATGAGGGTGACTTGGGTTAGATCTCTTGCGAGAGATTTTTTTTATGTTTTTATGTTTCGGCCTTGAATGGCCTTGTTTGTATTTCGGGACTGGCCGTGTGTGGCTTTGAATCCCTGCCGCTCTGCGGCTTTATGATATGATAATCGGATAACGCTTTTTATGAATTTGTGAATAGTGGGGAGGAAGGTGATGAGTTGTCGTCTCATATCCTTCTTCAATTGTGGAATGTTTTATTCGAGACCTGTTTCGAGAGTTCTTCCGCGAGATGTGAACTCTGCGGGGGTGCTGAAGGTATCAAACGTAAACATAGAGGCGTGTTTTAAGAATCTCCTATCTTTCGATATCATGCCTTTGAGATGTTAGAGACCAGGGCGCTGGGTTTAGGGCAAGACCTAGGTTTACTTTCGGTTTAAGGATTGTGCGGTGACTAACCGGTTATCGTTTTTCCTGTCGCGATTTCTTCCTGATTCGTATCGATGTAAAGTCCGCAAAAAGTTCTCGGCTTATACGACTTGTTTGATACGAATCGAGCATCTCTCCGGAGACCGGAAGTGCTAGACCAAAATTTTGGATTTCTTTTATAGCGATATTATCCTTGTGTCGGATGTAAGAGAGTCATCTCCGTGAGATGTCTATGTCTGTTTAGGACGTTTATGAGTTCGATGTGATCAGCATCGGACTTGGTGGCGTGTGCCGTTGTTTTGATTATTTTGCGCAAAATAAATGTGAATGTGTGCATGTATGTGTTTTCTTTTTTTTGGCGGAGATTTCGTTTGCTCGGAAGAAAACAACTTTGAGGCATTTTTTGCGATGTCTCGAGATGCTAAAGGTTGATTCTCCCAAGCGGCCGACTGATTTCCGAAGACCTCGTTGCGATTTTGCGGGTGAGGATGTTTTTATAAGTCGAAAACACCAAAAGTGTGGTAAGAAGTTTTTCGATTTTTTGGGAGTATACGAGTATACGTACCCACTCCCCCCCTTTTTTAATGAGGGGGGACAGCTGAATTTGCCTTTCGGCAAACTGCCTACGTACTCCTTGCGGAGATCAAGCCGTCTCGTAGTTCAGTGATTGCGAGTTGGTTTGTTTAGTGATAGTATTTTTTGAGATGCATCGCATTCCAGGTTCTAGGGATTTTTATGCCCTGCATGTTGGCTATTTCGTAAGAACCTGGTTGGACGACTTTTTCGATTTTATAGGGACCTTCCCAGTTTGCTCCGAGTTTTCCCGCGTTTCGTTCAGCGGTGTTTTGGAAGACTTTGCGAAGGACCAGATCTCCCTGATTGAACCTACGATTCCGTACGTTGGAATTATAGTATCTTGCAGCGGCGTGCTGGTAATTTTGAATTCGGATAAGCGCTCGATCCCGGCGTTCGTTAATGAGGTCGAGGTCGTCCAAGAGCATAGCATTGTTGAGTTCCTCTCGTTCAGATAAGAACCTTCTTCGAACACCGGGAAATTCTACTTCTGCGGGAATCATGCACTCCGTGCCGTATACCAGGGCGAAGGGAGTTTCTCCCGTTGCTCGCCTTGGGGTGGTACGGTGAGACCAGAGGACTCCCTCGAGTTCGTCGGCCCATCTACCTTTTTTGGCTTCCAAGCGTTTCTTCAGCCCGTCGGGAATGGTCTTGTTGATTGTTTCAGCCTGTCCGTTGCACTGCGGATATCTGGGAGTTGACTTGTTGAGTCGTATCTTCCACTTTTCGCAGAATGCCTCGAATCGGGTGGAAATGAATTGAGACCCGTTATCGGTCACGATTTCGTAAGGAACTCCATGCCTACAGATGATGTTTCTCCATACGAAATTCTCGACTTGGACGTCTTTTATTCTTGCGTACGAGTCCGCCTCTACCCATTTTGAGAAAAAATCGGTAAGGACTAGAAGGAAACGCTTTTGCTTTGAATTATGCAGAGGTCCGACAATATCCATGGCCCAGCGCATAAAGGGATAAGGCGATGTGATGGAGGAAAGAACTTCGGCCGGTTGTCGGATAGTTGGCGCATGCCTTTGGCATTTTTCGCATTTTCGTGCGAACTTCTCGCAATCTCCGATCATTGTTGGCCTATAGTATCCGTGGCGTTTGATTTTCACGGCTAGTGATCTTCCGCCGGAATGGTTGCCGCATGAGCCGGAATGTATTTCCTCCATTACTTTCCTCGCCTTTTCTCCTTCCAGGCACGTCAGGAGTGGCCCGGAGAATCTCCATTTGTAGATTTCGCCGTCCACTGTTACGTAGCGTGCGGCCTGTGTTCGGATCTTGCGAGCTGCCCATTTTTCGGCGGGCAGTTGCCCGTCGATAATGTAGTCTCGAATCGTCTGAAGCCATGGAGTATCACAGCCGTAATCAGATTGCTCCGATGGTGGTGGTATCGTAATTTCTTCTTCCTCGTCGTCCTGACCCTCTATGAGATTGACAACGACTGGTGGTCCGATACTCGGATGTTTGATGAATTCGACCGGGATTACCCTTTTGAGTCCTGGATCGGAACTTGATGCTAAGGCCGCGAGGGCGTCCGCGTGGACATTTTCGGAACGGGGGATCCGGGTAAGGGCGAAACAGTCGAAGTCTTGAGCTAGACCTTGGACCAGTTTGAGGTATGCATCCATCCGTTCGTCTCTGGCTTCATACTCTCCGCTGAATTGACTGGCCACTAACTGGGAGTCGCAGTAGGCGTGGAGGTTACGTATTTTTAAGCCGTGAGCCAAACGTAGACCTGCGATTAATGCTTCGTATTCGGCCTCGTTGTTTGAGGCATGGAATTCCAGCCTGAACGATTGTTCCAAGATCTCGCTTGTTGGAGATGTGAGACGGATCCCGATACCCGATCCTTGCTTGGATGAGGATCCGTCGACGTGGAGGAGCCAGGTGGAATTTGGTTCCTCATTGGTTATTGCTCCCGTTGGAAGTTCGACCAAGAAGTCTGCGAGGACTTGTGATTTTGCGCTCGTCCTTGGTCGGTATTCGATGTCATACTCGCTCAACTCGATCCTTGAGGGATTTGACGAGCATGTCGTCGATATAAACTTCCATCGTTTTTCCGAGTTGTTTGGAGAACATTCGGTTCACGAGTCGTTGGTAAGTTGCTCCAGCGTTTTTGAGGCCGAAGGGCATTACCTTATAGCAATAAGTTCCGCGATCGGTAATGAACGCAGTCTTCTCACGATCGTCGGGATTCATCCTAATTTGATTATAACCTGAGAAGGCATCCATGAAGGATAAGAGTTTGTTGCCCGCTGTTGCTTCTACCAATCGATCGATATGTGGTAGAGGGAACCTATCCTTTGGACATGCCTTGTTTAGGTCGGTAAAATCTACGCAAACTCGCCACTTCCCGTTTTTCTTTTTGACTACTACGGGGTTGGCGAGCCAGTCCGGGTATCTTACTTCCGTTATCGACCCAACTTTAAGCAGTTTTTCGACCTCATCGTTTACTGCGGCCGCACGTTCGGGTCCTAGCTTTCGTCTTTTCTGTTTGACGGGTTTGAATGTTGGGTCGATATTCAGCTCGTGACATGTTATGTTAATGTCGATTCCTGGCATATCTTCCGCAGCCCATGCGAAAGTATTAAGATTCTTTTTAAGGCTCGTGGAGATTGGCTCCAATCTCGACGCAGCGTTCTGGGAAGGCTTCGTCGAGACAGATCGTTACCACGGGTTCACATGTTGGCTCACGTTTTTCATCCAGAGCTGCGATGCTGCGAGACTGCCAGAAGAATTCCGCTGAATCCTGACTTTGCGTATCTTTGTTGGAGGTCTTTTTCTCCGCTTTTTTAGGAGTAACTTCGAGGAGCGGTCTCTTTCGTTTTAGTTCCGCGACGAAACAAACCTGTGAAACTCTTGGATTTCCCCAGATTACCTCGACTCCGTTAGGGGTCGGGAACTTGAGGCAAAGATGGTAGGTTGATGGGATTGCGCGCATGGTGTTTAGCCATGGCGTCCCCATGATAACGTTGTAAGATGCGGGGCGGTCAACGACTAGAAACTCTGTGATGTTCGTCACGGTTCCGGCTTTGACAGCGAGTCTAATCGATCCATAGGCCATAGTCGTTTCCCCCGAAAGTCCTAGCAGTGGGCTTAGGTATTTTGCGATTTCGGATTGACTGATCCCCATCTTTTCAAGAGTGTCTTTGAAGATGATATCGGCCGAGCTTCCGGTATCGATTAGTACTCTAGCGACGTCGATATCTCGAATCGTCAACTCGATAACAAGGAGATCGTTTCGAGGTTTGGCTCGATCGATCGTTTCTCCCCCCTTGAATGAGATGACGTTCGCGCACGTCGAATCTCGCATATCGTTCATGATCGTTGAGTGGCTTTTGCGGGTTAGATTGATCCGTAAGTCCCCCTCCTTCTAGCGCCAAACTGTGGGAACCGAAATTCACACTGTCGATTTCCGTTTAAATAAGGAAACTAGGAAAACCCTAATTTCCCAGAGGACCCGGATATCTGTTAATTACCACACGTCAAGCAATAAGAACACGAGAATAACAACGATAAAAATAAGAAATCGAAAAGAGAGCAAAGTAGATCTTATTCCGAATCTGCGTATGAGCGTTACAACAAGGTATAAGCCTGGGCTCGAGAGCTGTCGGCGAGATTCCTAGTTCTAGCAACCCTAAGACGGCTAAACCTAATTGAGTCGCAGATCGAAATAACAAAAACGGAAAATTGCCTAAATTGCTCTAAGTGATAAGTTTGCTCTGAAAAAGTTCTCCCCCCCTTGCTCCTCGCCTAGGACTCCTTATATACTAGCTCCAAGGTCGGTTTACGATTTTACTCTTCTGCCCTTAAGCCGTCATAGCATAAAAATGGAGATATTCCATTTTTCCCGATCTTCACAATTATCTTCGAAACTTCCGTATTTATCCGCGGAAACTTGACACTTATCCTTCCTCGTGGGCCAAGCATGAACCATGCTGTGGTTCACGGGCTTTTGGTTAGGAAAAATCGTAGGATGGGCCTCGAGTCGTGTTTTAGGTCCCTTTGGGCCGTCTTCCGACTCGACACGTTTACTACGAGTTTTCCGCGGTTTCTAATCCGCGAAGTTTGATCGATGAATTAGAATAGCGGGAAACATGGACTGAGCTCGCTACGGTCTTCGGGAGATAGCATTCGAAGGTTTGACGAGAACGCAAGGACTAGTATCGTATCGATGTTCGGAAAGGTTCAATCGCTACACAGCGACCGAACTTTGGTTCGAGCCCGGTCGCTACGTAGCGACCGAGCGAGACGAGTGCTCGGTCACTACTCGGTCGCTACGTAGCGACCGAGCGGGACGATCGCTCGGTCGCTACGTAGCGACCGAGCTTGGCTGAGCTCGGTCGCTATGTAGCGACCGAGCGGGACGATCGCTCGCGACCGAGCTTTGGCTCGAGCTCGGTCGCTACGTAGCGACCGATCGGGACGATCGCTCGGTCGCTACGTAGCGACCGAGCTTTGGCTCGAGCTTGGTCGATATGTAGCGACCGAGCTTGGCTGAGCTCGGTCGCTATGTAGCGACCGAGTGGGACGATCACTCGGTCGCTACGTAGCGACCGAGCTTTGGCTCGAGCTCGGTCGCTACGTAGCGACCGAGCGGGATGATCGCTCGGTCGCTACGTAGCGACCGAGCTTTGGCTCGAGCTCGGTCGCTACGTAGCGACCGAGCGGGACGATCGCTCGGTCGCTGCATAGCGACTTGTTTAGAGCTTTTCGTCGGACATCTCGATTCTTTCTTCCGTAAAGCTTTTTCGTAAGAAAGAGTCTATTTCCGAAAAATACTCTTCGGAGAAATTCTTATTTTCTTCCTCGGACGTTTTGAATGTTAAATTTGTCGTAACCGTTTTTGACCCCAACAAGAAGCAGTTGGAAGATTTGATAGAAAAAGGATTTATCAGACCGAGTTCTTCACCATGGTGAGCACCAGTCTTATTTGTAAAGAAGAAAGACGGTATCATGCGGGTATGCGTCGATTATAGAGAGATTAACAATGTTACAGTAAAGGACAAGTATCCCTTGCCAAGGATCGATGAATTGTTGGATCAGCTTCATGGGGCAAGCTAGTTCTCAAAGATAGATTTGGCATCGGGATATCATCAAATCCCAATATCAGAGTCTGATATCATGAAGACGGCTTTTAGGACCTGGTATGGCCACTATGAATTTGTGGTAATGCCTTTTGGTCTTACTAATGCGCCGGCTGCTTTAATGCGCTTGATGAATGATATATTTCGTGATTACTTGGATAAATTTGTAATCATCTTTATTGATGATATACTTATTTATTCCAAGAGTATAGTGGAACATGCAGAGCACCTCCAAAAGGTGTTAGAGCGATTAAGAAGCCATAAGTTGTTCACCAAGTTTAGTAAATGTAGTTTCTGGAAAAGGGAGATTGGATTCCTTGGTATCGAGTGTCAGAGAAGGGAGTTGCAGTAGATCCTGAAAAGGTTAAAGTAGTTAAGGACTGGCCACGCCTACCAGCGCTACCGAGGTTCGAAGCTTTCTAGGATTGGCTGGGTATTATCGAAAGTTTGTGAGGAACTTTTCCATCATCGCCAAACCCTGGACAAGGCTGACTGGGAAAGATATATCATTTGAATGGGATAAGAAAGAGGAAAAGACTTTTACACAATTAAAGGAACCTTTGACGACAGCACCTATTCTTGCATTACCTATTCCAGGAAGACCTTACATAGTATACACTGATGCTTCTCGAGTAGAATTGGGTTGTGTACTGATGCAGGATGAAAAGGTCATCGCCTATGGTTCAAGACAGTTAAGGAAGCACGAGGAGAATTACCCCACCCACGATCTAGAGATGGCCGCAGTGGTATTTGCTTTAAAAATATGGAGATCCTATCTTTATGCGAGACGATTCAAATCCTTACTGATCACAAGAGTATCAAGTATCTCTTTACTCAGTCAGATTTGAATTTGAGACAATGGAGGTGGATGGAGTTTATCACGGATTATGACTTACAAATCCAATATCACCCAGGAAAGGCGAATTTGGTAGCAGATGCACTGAGTCGGAGGAGAAGTGATACGGCTATTGAAAAGACTTAGAAGCCTTAAACGCAGAATTCAAGATGATTAGTCTTTCATCCATAGAAGGCGAGGGAAGCGAGCCTTTGGGATTACGAGTAGTGAATCAAGCAAACCTCCTGCAAAGAATTCGAGAAGAGCAGAAGGAAGATGTGAAGCTAAAGAAGATATAAAAGAACTTGAAAAATCAGGCGGAAGAAATGATAGTGGTTATCATTTGGCTGATGACAGAACCCTCCTACTGAACGGAAGGATAACCGTACCTGTAGGAAAGGAGTTACGAGAAGAGATCTTGAGAACCGCACACCACTCAATATTAAGTATTCATCTTGGAAGCACCAAGATGTACCAGGATATACGTCGATACTATCACTGGCCAGGAATCAAACAATCAATTGCTAAGTGGGTAGCTCAGTGCCAGACCTGCCAACAAATTAAAGCTGACCATCAAGTGTCGGGAGGATTATTGCAAAGCCTACCAATCCCAGAATGGAAGTGGGAGTCAGTGGCTATGGATTTTGTAACAGGACTGCCTCGAGCACCAGGAAGAGGGAATGATACTATATGGGTGGTGGTAGACCGACTAACTAAGACTGCTCATTTTCTACCCATTAGAATTGTTGACAAGGTAGAAGTACTGGCAGAAGTTTACTTAAAGGAGATAGTACGATTACACGGACTTTCTGCCAACATAGTATCTGATCGTGATCCAAGATTTATGGCTCAATTCTGGAGAGCTTTCCAGCAAGTATTGGGGACTGATCTTGTGACAACCTGCCCCGTGGGACTACCCGCCCATGGGCCCCAGGTTCACAGCGCTGCAGTGCACCGACCCCAACCCCTCTATTATGAGTTCTCTCTAACTCCATAATTAGGTTGTTGGTGAGCCTCGAACCCAGGACCTCACCCTTTAACAGCATTCCCACAGGACAAGCTGTCACCAATTGATCTGCAGTTCAATTGGTGACAGCTTTTCCTGTGGGAATGCTGTTAAAGGGTGAGGTCCTGGGTTCGAGGCTCACCAACAACCTAATTATGGAGTTAGAGAGAACTCATAATAGAGGGGTTGGGGTCGGTGCGCTGCAGCGCTGTGAACCTGGGGCCCATGGGCGGGTAGTCCCACGGGGCAGGTTGTCACAAAAAAAGTCGACTTTTTTGCCAAGGATGTGTGTTTTAGACTGGTCAGGTACATGGGAACAATACTTACCTTTGGTAGAGTTCTCTTATAACAACAGTTACCATGCAAGTATTGGAATGTCCCCATATGAGGCATTATATGGACGACCTTGCTGCACACCACTGTGTTGGGCTGAAGTTGGAGAAAGACATATGTTAGGACCAGATGTAGTAGATGAAACAACATAAAAGATAAAGATCGTCTGGGAGAATATGAAGAAAGCTCAAGACAGGCAGAAGAAGTATGCCGATCAGAATAGACGTGAAGTAATATTTCAAGTTGGTGATTGGGCATATTTGAAGGTGGCCGAACAGGAAGGGAGAGATAGATTCGCAAAATTGGGAAAGTTAGCCACTCGAGATATAGGACCATACCGAGTGATGCAACGGGTTGGAGAAATAGCCTATCAATTAGAGTTACCATCAGATATGGCACTTCACCCAGTTTTCCATGTCTCAATGTTAAGAAGGCATATACGAGATCCTACCGAAGTAGAGCCGCAACGAGTTGAAAACCTTCGTTCCAACCTCACTTACCCTGAAGGACCACTTCGAATCGGCGAAAGACGAATAAAAAAACTGAAGAATCGAGAGATTCCTCAAGTGCAAGTATTTTGGGGAAACCAGCGTCGAGTAATTGTGACATGGGAAGATGAAGAGAGGTTTAGAGCAACTCATCCTGAACTGTTTTTGGAAGATGATGAAGATCAGATGGGTGGAGCATCAAACCACAATAGAATTCGGGACGAATTCTATTAAGAGGGGGAGAATGTAATAACCCTCTTTAAAGAGTAAAACGCAGACAAGGAAAAATCTTGTAACAGCCGAGAAAATTACTCAAGTAAGTGAAAGTCGGATTGATCTTTTCCCGTGGATGTTTGTGGATCCCAAGGTACAAAAGAAAATTTTAGAAAGTCTTAGAATATTTTTCCATCTGAAGAAATAAATTCTTCAAGAAGTTTAGTGGATTGAAAATGCTCGCGGTTCGGCCTAGAACGTCCTAGTCGGACGAGAAAATTAATTGAAAATTTATTATAAGGCCTTAAGATAGAATGACCTTAGAGTTATTTTAGAAATGTTATGGTCTAAGAAATCTAGGTTTTGTCAAGGAGAAACATTTCTGCCAGCTCGGATCAGCTTATAACACGTTCGGGATTTAAATACGGCCCATTCGGGCCCATTTACGATGTGTTAAGCATATCCGGAAGCTTCTGGAGGATGCAGCTGCTTGTCTACCTCCTTAAGCAGCTAGACATGTGTTACTCCTTTACTGGAGAATCCTCCAAGCAGCTCTTGCTTATGTCCTATTGGTTGAATTGGTGGTTGGCCACAAAACTTGTTTTAATTGGACAGATTTGTGGCTGCACACCAATCTCTCTCCAATTGGTTGCATGGGGCAGCCAGGAAAGCTCCTGCTTGTAACCCACGACCTATACCTTCTCCTGAGCTCATTCTCCACCCCTATAAATAGCAGACACCCCCCTTAGTCATTTCTCATGCTTAGAACCCTAACCATAGCAGCTCGAAAAAGTCAAAACCCAAAGATTTCTAAAGCTCTAGAGTTTTTTGATAAAACTTTAAAGTGAAGCCGACCGCGAGATAGAAGCGTTTCCAGTCAAAAACTTTCATCTAAGTGTTGAGGTGAGTCTCGGTTATGGGTTATGATTGTTGTGTGTGCGACTAGCGCCTGCAAAACAAGAGTATTGGTTGATGCATTGCTAGGTTGCGCGTTTAGATATATAATGATATGATAATGATTGATGTTTGTGAAAGATATTGAGTTATATCGTCGGGCTTCGGCTCGAGGGGTATAATATGATTGTGATACACTGATGTTGTGTTGCATATACTTATGTCATTGCATTATATTGTTTGGGCCTCAGCTGAGATAATATAACATGTTTGATCATATCTTAACGGGGAAACCCGTAAATTCATGGACTTGATCCGTGAGAGTCCGACACTTGGGTGGAGTGTCGTGAGAGTCATTGGTGTCCACTCGAGACCCGTGCCTTGTCCAGGGCCTTACAAAAATTAGTTCTGGGCAGGACGCGAAGACACGTGTGATAGGGCTAGCTACCCTCGACCGTGTAGCTGCATGACGATGCGGCAAGTGTATTATCCGGGCCATCGGCTTTTTAGACTTTGTGTTTAGAGTCAATGGGCGCAAGAAGGGATGTGTTATGGACTTTGTATCGAGATAGGAACCAATGGCGAGAGGCAGTCCTCGATGATCGATAATGATCTAACCACTCGTGAAGAGTGGATGCTTGTTTACATGATTGCTTTATTTTTGCATTGCATATTTCTTAATATAATTGATCCTTGTTGCTTAATGTTTGATGCATAATGGGGGGATAAATAATTGTTAGGAAACCCGACTCACTGAGCAAAATAGTTGCTCATTAGACTCTTTGTTTTTTAGGTAACCCGTAGTAGTAGGTTCCATTTGGGATCGGAGGAGCACAAAGCTGTTGGTGTAGATTTGCTACCTTTTGCAAACATGTACGTTTTGTAATATGTAAGATATGGTTTTGAACATCGGCTCGAGCATGTATAAATTTTGATGTGGTTGAACTTAAGGTATATATGAATATAAAAAAGGGTTTGTGAAATGCTTGGATTCCATATGATACTAGTCCTAGTCCGGGACGAACTAACTAACGGTTTCAAACTCGGGTTGCAAAGCCTTAACTTGGAATCGCTAGGAACGCCGTTCTTGGACATATGATCTTAGGATTTCAGATCTGATATTGGAACCTCGGATCAAATGTTCGGGCACGTGGTAG
Source organism: Brassica rapa (assembly GCF_000309985.2). Taxonomy (NCBI): domain Eukaryota; kingdom Viridiplantae; phylum Streptophyta; class Magnoliopsida; order Brassicales; family Brassicaceae; genus Brassica; species Brassica rapa. Next base: position 22,473,736 of record NC_024803.2, read on the forward strand.
TAGTATCTTCGATCTGGTTAGGGTTCTTTAGTTTGTCGTGAATGTTCTTGTTTGATTGGTGCATGGCAAACTAATTAACTTTTATTTATTCCGGATCGGGGGCGTTACAGGTGAGCTCACTATGGCTCATCAAGCTGAAGGAATGCAAGCAAACAAGGCTGCATACAGAGGCTCGGGAAGGAAGTATGAAAAGTATGAGGGAAGCTGTGAGCATTGCAAGAGGACCGGTCACAAAAAGAGTGAGTGTTGGATCCTACATCCTCGCCTACAAGAAGAGTGAGTGTTGAAGCAAAGGCTCATCTTTCTGCTGAAGCAAATGGTGCTGGTTCATCCGGAGCTAGCTCAGGCGCCAAGGTGGGTGAAAGTGAAGGTAGAGCCTTGGCATCTCATCAACTGATTGGAAAGGGTATGGATCAGTAGGTATTCAAGAGAGCTGACCTTGAAGCCTTCTTCAAAGCTCTTAAGGAGTATGGTAACACTCTCGGAAACACCCTTGGACACTCATATGCTGCTCATACATTGCCTAGTACTACTTAAAAGTTACTAGACATTTTTAAAAGCTCTTACACTACTGCTAGTAATCCTAGTAATACTGATAATTTACTAGACATGATTAAAAGCGCTTACACTGCTGCTAGTGAGCCGAGTATAACTAGTAAGATGTTAGGATTACTAGGAAACCTGATAAAACAAAATGAACCATCAAGGACTGAGATTACTAGAAACATGCATAAACCTTTGATCATTGATTCTGGTGCATCTCATCAAATGATTAGTGATAATAACCTGATTAAAGAATTTTTCATGCCTGAGTTTACTTCTAATCTTTTATCTGTCAAAAGATGCACCACTGATCTTCAATGCAATGTTATCTTTAGTCCTGATGATGTTAAGTTTCAGAATATTAAGAGCAGTAAGTTGATTGAGCAAGGAGCAACCAAAGGAGACCTTTATTTGCTTGAAGATCTTAGTCTCATCTCTAGTTCTTGCTTCCCATTTAGTTATGTTTCTTCCTTAAGTAAAGATGCATTGTGGCATGCTAGACTTGGACATCCACATGTTAGGGCTTTAAGCATTATGTTACCAGGTGTCACGTTTAAAAATAATGATTGTGAGGCATGTATTTTGGGCAAACATTGTAGAACTGTGTTTCAAAGATAATCCACTATTTATGAGAATTGATTTGATTTGATTCACTCTGATGTTTGGACTGCAACTTGTTTATCTAGGGATGATTATAAGTATTATGTCACATTCATTGATGAAAAATCCAAATACACTTGGTTAACACTCATTAAAACAAAAGATAGGGTTCTTTTATGCATTTAAAAATTTTCAAAGCTATGTTACTAACCATTATCATACCAAGATTAAGATTTTCAGGTTAGATAATGGTGGGGAATACATAGGCCACGCATTCAAAGATCACCTAGCTCAACATGAGATTCTACATCAGACTAGCTGTCCTTACACTCCACAACAGAATGGAGTTGCTGAAAGGAAGAACAGACACCTCATGGAAGTGGCCCGTTCAATGATGTTCCACAAGAGTGTCCCTAAGAGATTTTGGAGTGATGTTGTGATGACTGCTTGCTATCTGATCAACAGGATACCAACCAGAATCCTAGAGGATCAGTCTCCATTTGAGGTACTCAACAAGAGTCGACCAGTTCTGGATCACTTGAGGACATTTGGGTGTGTGTGCTATGTACTGGTGCCATGAGAGATGAGAAACAAACTTGAAGCAAAGAGCACCAAGGCTATGCTTATTGGATATTCCACATCTCAAAAGGGATACAAGTGCTTTGATCCCACTGCTAGAAGAGTCTTGGTGTCTAGGGATGTGAATTTCATGGAAGATAATGGGTATTATGTAGAGAAGAATTGGGAGGAGCTTGAAGAGCTTTCTCAACCATCAGATAGAGCTGCTAGTTTGAGAAACATACTAGAAGAACTCGGTATTGGCGTGTCCCATGATCAGAGCAGGCGTGAAGAGCTTACTCAAGTGGCCGCTGAAAAACCATCACACTTTGAAAATGAGGGGGAAGTTAATCTGAAGATGAAGGGTTAAAAGATCAAGGCACATAAGAAGCTGGAGGTCTAGAAGATCAAGGCTCAGATTCTCCTGTACAAAGTGGAGATGAATCAGTAAGAGAAGTTCAGAATGAAGGTCAGGAATGTAACGGCCCGATTCCTGGCCCATAAATTTTCCAAAGAATATGGGCTTCTCTACGGCTCAAATGGCAAAAACCTAGGGCTTCCTTCTCTTTTTCCTATAAAAGGAGTTGGAGCCCCCTCCTTTTGTCTCATCACAAACCTGAAGCGAAGCTCTGCAGAGAATTTCCGGAGACCCGAAACCCTAGCCGTCGAGCTCTCTCCCCTTCTCTCTTGCGCCGCCTCTCTCTCTCTCTTCTCTCTCTCCCGTGCGTCTCTCTCTCCTCGCCGTCACTCTCTCTCTCTCCTCACCGTTGCACGCTCTCTCTCTCTCTCTCTCTCCTCGCCGGCGCCGTGTAGTGGTGGTGGTGACCAGATCTCAATCTCCTCTCCCTTGTCTCTTGCTTCCAGATCCAGATCCAGATCTAAGCCAAGGTGGAGTGTCTCGAACCCAACCTTCTTTCATGATTCTGTATACTCCTATATGTTGGAGTTAGGTTTGATTAGACCCTGATTGGGAGTTAGGTTGATAGGACATGGTATTGCTAGGATGATAGATGAACGGATCATGATGCATAAGAACCCTCATACTGATAAATGGGACTTGATGAACTGAATTGAATTGTTGTGGTGATGTTTGATTGGTAGTTGATTCTTGTATGTTTGGATGTGTTGTCCCATCTGTTGTTGTGATTGAAGTTAGGATGCTAGAGAGAAATAAATGCTAGGACGATAGATGAGTAATGATTATAAAAGTTATTGAAGTAGAACTTGAATGCGATGTGTATTGTGTGTGACACCGATAACGGGTGGCGTCTAGTGATTGAGTCCCAAGTACAAGTATGAATGAAAAAGGAAAGTAAATGAGATTGGGAAGGGATAAGTGAAAATGATAAGGAAGTGAAAGGATAAGTAAAAGTATGAGAGAATGATGTTAAGGTTAAGCATGGGTGGGAAAGCATATAGAGAGTCTAAGGAAAGTATGTGGGGTAGTAGTCCACGCTAGGTATCCATAGGAGATGTGGTCAATCCACAAGAATATGGAAGCACCCATAGGAGATGTGGCCAATCCACAAGAATATGGGGTAGAAGCCTAGTTGGGGCTACCCACTGTTGAAAAGGACGAAAAGATGAAAAGGATGTGCATTGTAGGGTTTTTAGCTCATGGTCGGGTAACGGGAGTTAAAGGTGTCATAGGATCGAGTCGGACTGGTAAGATGAGTCGGTTAAGTCTATGGTTTGACGTGTGTGGCAATGAGTGAGATCATTGTATTGATTGATCACTAGGTTGTTAGAAATGAATGGAAGTGAATGTGGAAAATCATAGATGACGTTAAGAAATGATAAAATGCATTAACTGATTGTAGTGGCTAGTCAGTCCTAGTTCCCGCATAGAGTAGTATAGAGTGTCATGCGGGCAGGCTGGTCTAGAACCACTTCACTGAGTAACTTGTTGCTCACCCCTCCATTTCCATTTTTCCCTCTGCGCAGGACTGTAAGTAGAAGTATATGGATGTGGGTGTGACGGTATTTCAAAGAAGGTTATGCGCTCGTCTCTCGGGACCAGTAACGGGACACGTAGGGTTGTCTAAATGAGTAGACACGTGTCCATAACGCCCCTTCGATAACCCCGGTCGGACGCCGGGGGATCGGGCTGTTACAAGGAAGCTGAAGAAGAAATCCAGATACAAGAAGAAGCTGTTGAGGAACAAGTAGAAGTTCCTTTGAGACGAAGCACACGGGTAAGGAGGGATGCTTCCGAGTGGGCAAACACGAGAAACTAGGTAAACACGAGAGTGTACTACAATACCCAGGCTGTGGAGCATCCTTCCCAAGCTGTGTGCTCATTTGCTGAGTTTCCGGAAGAGCACTACTTCTTTATGGTAAGCTTAGATGACAGCTATGTGCCAAGAAGTTATGAAGAAGCAATGCTGATTCAAGAGTGGAGGGATTCAGTCAATGATGAAGCTAATGCCATGATTAGAAATGATACATGGTATGAGAGTGAGTTGCCTAAGGGAAAGAGAGCTGTGTCATGCAAGTGGATATTCACCATCAAGTATTTACCTAATGGGAAGATTGATAGGCGTAAGACAAGGCTGGTAGCAAGAGGTTTCACACAAACCTATGGAGAGGATTATATTGATACTTTTGCACCTGTTGCAAAGCTCCATACCATTAGGATTGTACTAGCATATGCAACCAACCTTGGGTGGGATCTCTGGCAAATGGATGTGAAGAATGCTTTCCTCCAAGAAGAGCTATAAGATGAAGTCTATATGCTACCACCTCCGGGTCTTGAAGGAATGGTGAAGCCAGGAAATGTTCTTAGACTGAAGAAAGCCATCTATGGATTGAAACAATCACCTAGAGCGTGGTACAATAAGCTAAGCACAACACTGAATGGTAGAGGCTTCAGGAAGTCTAAGCTTGATCACACCCTCTTTACCCTCAATACTCCCTCAGGCCGCATTGTTTTGCATGTGTATGTGGATGAAATCAGCATAACAGGCAGTGATAAGGAAGGAATCCGAGCCACCAAGGAGTTTCTGAAATCAGTATTTGATATAAAGTATTTAGGAGAGATGAAGTACTTTCTTGGGATTGAGCTGTGCAGATCCAAGGAAGGGTTATTTATCTCTCAAAGGAAGTATGCATTGGATCTCTTGAAGGATGCTGGTGCGTATGGAGAAAGAACAGGCAAGATGCCCATGGAGGATGGATACAAAGGTTCCACGTGAGGGGGAGATTGAAGACATCAAGCTGTTCCATGATCCAAAGCTGTATAGGAAGCTTGTGGGGAAGCTGATATACTTGACTATCACCAGGCCAGACATATGCTTTGCTGTGAACCAAGTGAGCCAAAAGCTCTAAGAGAGCATCCCTGGCACATGGTGGAGAGAGTTCTTATGTACCTGAATGGAACTCAAGGACTTGGTATATGGATGGGCTGCAATAAGAGCACTGAAGTAGTGGGTTATTGTGATTCTGATTGGACTGGAGATAGAGCAGATAGAACGTCTACAACAGGCTATTGCACTTTTATTGGTGGAAACATGGTTACTTGGAAGAGTAAGAAGCAAAAGGTTGTATCATCCTTTAGTGCTGAAGCTGAGTATAGAGTTATGCTAAAGCTTACCAACGAGTTGGTATGGATCAAAGGAATTCTTAGGCACTTGGAGATTGAGCAAGCAACACCAATGACTATGCATTGTGACAATCAGGCGGCTATTCACATTTCTACAAACTCAGTGTTTCATGAGAGGACAAAGCACATTGAAGTAGACTGCCACAAGGTGAGGTAGATGATAATCTTGGGAGTGATCTTGCCATGTTATACAAGAAGTGAAGATCAGTTGGCTGATGTGTTGATACCACTCAAATTACCCTAAGGAGTGTTACTCTCATCAAAAGAGGTTCAGATGTAGTACTTAGGGATCGAATCCACAAGGAGCTAGGGAACAATTAAATCTAGTGTTTATTAATTCTAAAGGTTGTAAATGTTTTAATGAAATAGCAATAGTAACAAGCGAGTAAATAATAAATGTAACTTAGGTTGGAAATGATATTAGATGCAGAGCCAATATTCAGGTGTTGGAGATTATAATTCCTACAGATGTCTAACTGTTGCATGCATGATATGTTAGAGCTCATTCGCTTAACTCAGTGATCAGCTGTCGCATGTACCACTGGTTAACAGACTAGATCTTGTGTCTCACCGGTTAGATGCAGACACAAGAGAGTGTCGATCGATAGTCTATTAAGACGTCGACCGATACACCTTTGCCAACATCGATCGATTGTCAGTTGAGGACATCGATCGACGGGTTCTAGCCAGGCCTATGCGCGAGTATGAAATGCCCTACTAAGTTTCTAAATTGGCGGTTAGCCCTCTCTAGCAATCCTAATATGATAGATAGATGTCAGGATGGGATAACAAGGGTGCTTGAATATGCAATCCTATGATCAAGTTCTAGTTAGCAAAGCTAAAACAAGCAATGAATACAAATCTATCATGAATATCACAACAAGGCAGATCTATAGTTTGGGGCTAATCCCACAAACCTATCTGAACCCTGGATCTAACAGTTGAACTACTCAGACATAGCAAAGCAATTCATATCAATAGAGAAATAAGAACTCATAGAATAGATGAAAAGAAATAGAAACAAGGAGTTCCAATCACAAGTGATCTTCTCTCCAAATGAAACTTGTAACAAAACTAGGTCTAGAAAGAAAAGCTCTCTCTGCAGTCAAAACACTTGCAGTATATATTCTACTAGGTTAGAAACTCGTCAGGGCATTTTGGTAATTTGGCTTGGCCTTGGTTTTTAAGTCTGCTGAATCCAAAATGTCGCGTCTGGTGTCTCGACATCGATCGATGGTACTTGTGTACATCGATCGATATTAATCTTCATCTGTCGAGGCATTTCCTGATATCGATCGTTAGCACTGATGCGCATCGATCGATTATTCTTCCTCTCGTCGACCTCTAAGTGGTCAGCTCGGGTGAAATGTCCTTTAAGCTCCAAAATGCTCCAAAGTCATAGCCTTACTCCGAAATGCACCTGAACCTGAAAACATATCTAGAAGAGTAGAAAACATAGATATATATATATATATATATAGTAAAATACTAATATACCATGGATAAAATTGGGTCAAATCCAAGGTATATCAACTCTCCCAGACTTACCGTTTTGCTTGTCCTCAAGCAAAACATACAGGCAGTCTCTCTGAAAGAGGTTTGAAAATATTTAAGGATTTAAGATTTTAAAACATAGAAATCTTTCCTCAACAATTTTGCAACCATATTTAAAAAAGTCATAATAACAAAAGCACACTATGCAATATCCTAGCTTAGCAACCATTTCTAACATAACACAACTCATCAATTCTCGTCTGACATACCCTCTACTGATTTCATTTATTAGCATAAACATAAAGTGAATGATTTACTTTGGGAGTATCGATCACAGGATGCAAGGATTTCAGACAGGTATCTGGAGCTGCAGGTAAAAGTTAGTTCCTAGTTTCTCTCTCTCTAAATTTCTCTCTTGAGTCAAAGTCTGGTTCTATTGCAGGATCAGTGACCAAGATTGGACAGGCTTCCATGAATCAAAACTTAATGGTGGTTGCCACCAAGTTCTGTTCACTTTTTTTTTACCTATATCCAAGAGTTCTTTGCGAAAGCGAGCCTTGAAGATTGCCGCCTCCAAGTCCAGTTTCGAACTCTTTTATTTGAGTCTTTATGAATCAAGCCTTAATGGTTTTAGCCACCAAGTCATGTTCAGACTCATCCTAATTAAACTATAGATCTTATTTATTTTTTTATTATTTTATTTTATTATTATTATTTTTTTTTAATACCCACTAACTAATCTAGGGTCGAAATCTAGAGAGAGAAAATGTGATAAATAATCTAAACCAGGCGTTACCTTCCAGACCTGTCTAAAGAATCCGATCCCATGTATACCAAGCCCCAAGCCTAGCGGTTATGTCAGGTTTAGTGTTGGAAATCAGCTTTGGTTACTTCATACGGTTCAAGGCAAGTGCGTAGTTGATAGGTTGATCCGCTTTAGCATCTTTAGTGCTATCTGCAATCAGTAAATCTAAAATGGTGCTAAAGATTAGTTAGATATTCATGTTTAAATCAATATAAGATTATAGTCCCTATTTTCAATAGCTAAGCATAATTTATTTGAAATTCCTTTTTACGTAAGAATAAAATAAATTATATCAGTAAATCTCCCCCCAGACTTAAATTACACTGTCCCAGTGTAACTCAGCCGGAGTTATGATAAAAATTTTATGATGTTCGAAATGTAACAAGTAGGGAAGATACATCTGACCGGATTAGATATCGATCGATGGGTAAGTGTTACATCGATCGTCGTGTGGTTGCCTATGTCGAACGATGTCGACGTCTCGTCGTCGGTCGATATTCAAGTCCTCCTACTTGGGTCTCCTAAATCTGAAAGAAATAAAACGAAAGAAATTAAATGCTAGCTAATAAAACCAAAGTAAAATACCTAATAGTGGGTTGCCTCCCACTCAGCGCTTGGTTATAGTCATTTAGCTTGACTGTGGTAGTGATTGGCTATTGGGTGGAGAAGCAGCTGCTTGTTGGAAAGCAAGCATCCACGTCATCTCTGCGCATTCTGGACCAAGATGCAATGAAACTTCTTGTGGCCTCATCATTTCTTGTCCATTTGTCATCCATCTTCTCAAGTACATTGGAGATGTTCTCTAGCCTTTCTTGAACGTTGTCAATGTTGACCTGGTGCCAGCCTATGTTGTCATAGGCGTATGCTGAAAGATCTGTCAGTTCCTTTTGCATTGACTCTACTGTCTTGTGTATCAGTTGCTCACTGATTGGTATAGACTTGGCGTCGATCGATGCGATTATGTGTTCGTTGGTCGATCTCAGTGAGCTACGAGTTGTCTGGTGTCGATCGATGCTGATATCTGGTGTTGAGCTACGAGTTGTCTCTGAATGGCTTTGACTTCTTTCTGTAGCCATTCTGCGTGGTTGTCTACTCCACTGATTTTGTTGTCGAATGGAAAGTAGATGTCATCGCAGCGTTTGTCAAGTCGTTCCTCCATGGTGTCTAGAGCAGTGTAGATCTTGGATGTGATCTTGTCAACTTCTGCTGCTGTGTAAGGAAGTAACTCCACAGGTTTCTTGCCATCGATCCAGGGTCCTCGTAGCCTGTCGATCGATGCTGATTTTGCCTGCAAAAAACTTTGATTAGTACTGTTCTCAATATCCTTTTGGGCATGAAGTAATTGACTAGAAAATTTGTTTAAATATGTCATGACTGGTGATATAAAGTAGTCATGCATATCCTCGTAAGTCCTCAGCCTCTCATTTATGGCTGAGACTTTGGCGTCGAGCGATGTGAAGGTGCACATGTCGATCGATGTGGCTGGTTGTTGGTCCTTCTTGCGAATTGTGTCCAGATCTTACTGTAGTAGCTCGATTTTGGTGCTTAGCCAGTCTACGTTGTTGCTGAGAGGGCAGTAAACGTCGTTTATCCTCGTGTCGATGTATGAGACTTCCCATTCATCCCTGTGTTGTGTTGAACATTGCGGTTCTGCAGGGATCTGAGCTGTAGGAAGACTGACGTCGATCGATGTTGCAAGTGGTGTGTCGATCGATGCTGATGTCGTAGCTTCCTTCTCAAGTTGCTGACGTAAACTCTCAATTTCTGTCCTCATTTCTGCCATACATCTGAAAAGCTCATTGTAGCCTCTATCCAAAGGCTGATGTGTGTCTTCTACCAATGTTTTGAGCTCATCTCCCAGTTTCTCCTGAGCTCCACAAATACCAAACACCATCTCATTGATTTCATCTTTGGTATAGAGTTCTGGTGCCAGTCTTGTGAGTGTGAAGGAAGTGGCATGTTCTGGAAGACAGATGTGGCTCTCTTCAAAAAGAGATGCTCTTTCCAGTATTTTCCTGATGTTGTCCTTTGTGACAGGTATCATCTCACCAGCTACGCCTCGTGCGTGTCCACGCTCATCTCTGTAGACTCCATACTCGTCCCTTTGCCCCCAAGTAAACTTTCTGGCTCCATACATGTCGAAAGCGCGGTTTCCACATTCACACCGTCTATCGATCGACGTCGGTTCATCCATATCGATCGACGTTGGTGTTACCCTGTCGATCGATTTCTCCGTTGTACCGTTGATTGATGCTTGCCCTTTTGGTAGGCGTGATAGATCTGGATTGATCTCTGTTGTGGTGACTCCTGCGTGGTTTTTAGGATCTGTTTGAATGACGTCTGGAGTGCCATGTTGCTGTGAGAACAGGTTGTCAGGTCCATTGGCTACTTGAAGAATGTCTGCTATGTCCTCTCTGGACACTTGTAAAATCCTTCCATCCATTGCACGTGCGTTGCCATCTGGGTCCCTGAAAATACCAAATTCATCAGGTGTTAGAAAACCGTAATCAATGTTTGCATAATCATACATTTTAGAAATAGAAAGATTAGGGTTTAGAGTAGTATCGATCGATGTAGATACAGTTACATCGATCGATGGCAGAGTAATTTCTGCAGAACTTGTGTTCTTGAGATGATTGCTCTTCATGGATTTTTCTGTTGATGTAGAAGGAAGAGTGTTCATCTTTTTTGATTATGTGTTTGCTCTGATGTGTGTAGGTGGTTTCAGAGGTGCAAAACTATTTGTATAGGTATCTGTAAACCTAGTTTTGGAGGGAATATTCTCCTGCTCCTGAATTTTCGCTGCGGCGCGAATATCGATCGATGTTCCTTTCTGGGTGTCGATCGATGTGAGCGGTTGTTTTGCTAGACGAGGGTGGGTATCGACCGATGTGGAGTGCACAGCATCGAACGATGTTGGAAACGTGTTGGTGAACTTATGTGTTTCAAGTTTTTCATCCTGCAAAGACATTTCTATTGCACGTTCTTTCCAGTAATCCTCATCGTATTCCTCGGTATGTTCCTCATTAGGTGAAGTAATTACAGTGTCAACTGCAAAACTTTCATGGAAACCACTGTCTGCCCAACTGCCTATGGAATAATCATCATGCCCTCTCTTTCTTGGAGGTTGGAAGGCAAAGTGTTGGTAACAATGATTCGGTGAAGCGAAATGGTCAACTGGGTGCATTACGTCGAGTGACGTGTTGTTGCGGTCATCGGTCACTGTTGACTCATTGGAATCGATCGATGGAAAAGTTGGGGTGTTGATCGATTCCAAGTACTCTGTTTCGTACTCCGATTCATACTATGCTCCACAATGGCATGCGCCAATGAAGCCAAGTTCTTTCCCATAATCCACAGAAGTAATGATCTTTCTCTTATGTCGGATGGGGTCGTAGTGTATGTTTGGGTCTATGAGCGTTAGACACAATTTGTTTTTGTTCATGTCACATACAGCCCTACTGTAGCTAGGAATGATCTTCCAAGAAGAAGTGAAGAGTTCCAGTTAAGCTCGATGTCTAAGACATGAAAATCTACAGGGACAAGGGCATTACCAATCTGTACCTCGAGATCTCTTATGATACCTCTTGATCGTTTCTCTGAAAGATCCACGAAGGTGAAGGATTCCGTTGAGGGTTCGATGGTCAAACCAGGCTGGTCTGCCATGATCCTAGGGAAAATACTAACTGATGCTCCTGTGTCACACATTGAATGGAGAAATTCAACACCCTTGACTACGCATGGTATTGCAAACTTCTCAGGATCACTCTTCTTCGTCAATGTGATCATGTGTTTCATCTTCTCTCTGACTTGATGAAACATTCTCCTAATGTCCTCCTTGGTTACCTTTGTTTCTCTGAAGAACATCCACAACCGGTGTGTGAAGTAAGCTTCATCAAAAGGTTTTTCGATTGGGATTCGGAGGACTCGTTTAGTGAAACCATCCATCTCCTTATCGTTAGCTTCCCTCTTAAGGGTTATAGGAATCTTCTTCTTTCTTTTCCTTAACCTTCTCCCTTCAGATTCTTGTTCTTCTTGAACTGATTCTGGTGAACTATTTAAAGGGTTGGGTTTTGGTTCGGGTGGGTTTGCTAATGGTTTAGGTGGTGGTCTGAGTGCATTGCTGTAATCATTATCGATTGAGGGTAACCGCACTCGGTATGTCAGACGTGCATGTCGATCAATGGGAGGTATGTTCTGACGATCGACGTCGGACTCACTCTGTCGATCGATGGTTGGCTCAACCGATCGATCGATTTTTTCATAGAAAGGGGAGGGTGGGTGAGGATGCTTAGCTGCGAATTCTTCATGAGTTAGAATTCGAACCGCATTGCATTCAGTCGATTTGGCAGATGACGTCGATCAATGACTGGAGTAATCCATCCATCATCTTCATCATGGTCTGTCGATCGATGCGAGTTCATCAACATCGGTCGACACCATTGGGATCCGCCGAGACTCATGGAGCTTTCTATTTCGAAATTTCCTTCCTCAAGGTTTTCATTTCTCACCACTTGCCAGAAATCATCATCTATGATGGAATTTACGTGGTGTTTTCCTTTGTCGGCTCCTGCCTCTCTAGCGAAAGCTTCTTGCCTCTTTATAGTCTCGCCTGTCTGAATTACTTGGGTTTCAAGTTTTCTCACCTGAGTCCCTAAGGTCTCGATTTTGGTGTTCAGATTATTGTAGGCGCAGTCTATCTTACCGTTGAAATCCACTGTGATTTGTTGTTGTCCCAACAGTACTCGATCAAGCCTTTCTTCGATCTTGCTTTCCTGAGTCTGGGGTGGTGGATTTTGGTAGTAAGAGTTCGAGTAGCTCTTGCTGTTGTTGAAGGGTTTTTGAAATTGTGAATTTTGGTTACTTCTTTGGCCATTTCCAAAGAAGTTTCTGTTTCCGCCCTGGTTTCCAAATTTCTGGAATCCGGTACCTCTGATGTAATTCACATTTTCTTCTCCTTCTGTATCTGCTACTTCTGCTTCAGCTGAACAGACTTGCTTCCTAAGAAGCTCGTGCACCACATCTAACTTAGCTCTTACTTCGTCCATCTGTTCCTTCCTGATAGAGGCTACATACTTCTTCCGTTCAGAGTCAGTGTTTTTAGTGCTGCTGCTGTTAGCAAGGTTTTCGATAAGTCTCACAGCTTCCAACGGATTTCGAGTAGTGATGTTTCCTTCACTCGCCGTATCAAGGGCCATTTGATACTGTAAGGCGAGACCTCGGAAGAAAGTGCTTAGCAGCTGCACTTCGTTAAATCCGTGGTGTGGACAGTCTCGCTGGAAGAACCTAAATCTAATCCACGCATCTTTGAAGGACTCTCCAGCCTTCTGCGAGAATGTAGAAATTTTGTTCCGAATTCTTCAGCGCGCGCCTCATCGAAGAAGTTTCCTAAGAAAGCATTCTTGATGTCGCTCCAGGATGTTAAAGATCCTGTGGGTTGCTGCCTAAGCCAGTGCATCGCTTCTCCATTCAGCAGGTAATCTTCGGGGACTCCTTCATCCGAATAGAAGAGATTAGATCCTCGAACCGTTCCAAATGGTCCATAGGATGCTCGTGCGGTAACCCAGAGTAGGGTATCTGCGACACGAGAGTGTAGTATTAAGGCTTCAGCTCGAAATTTTGCTTCTGGATCTCCGGAAGTCGAATAGCTGATCTGTTGGAATAGTACTCATCTGGGCGATTGTAGTCGGCCAGTGGTTTCGATCGAGCGTCCTCATCTACAGGTTGAGCAGCTCCTGTAGCATCAGCATCAGGGATTACAGTTCCCTGAGCATCTATTTTCTGACCTGTTGCATTACGCAGATGACCGGCCTTGTCATACAGGTTTCCGTTCTCGTCCTGAGTTAGAATAATAATGTTTACCATTTTTGACGATACGGTATCGATCGACGTACGCGGTGTAGTATCGATTGTTGTCAAACGATTGAGATCAATCGACGATGACGGTATGGTGTCAGTCGACGTTTGGTTGTGCGTATCGATCGACGATGAAGTGGTTGCGTCGAGCGATGTGGAACGTTGACCTCTACGAATGGTGCGTTCCAAATGAGCAGGATCGTCTGAGAACAGCAAGTCTTTCTCCTTGTTGCTTCTGGTACCGCTGGGCATGCACTTGAAAAGACAAGAAAAAGATTATTAGAAAGGGGTAAAGAAAAGAATAAGAATTAATAAAACTAAATCTAATGGCGATCAAAGCTCCCCGGCAACGGCACCAAATTTGATACCACTCAAATTACCCTAAGGAGTGTTACTCTCATCAAAAGAGGTTCAGATGTAGTACTTAGAGATCGAATCCACAAGGAGCTAGGGAACAATTAAATCTAGTGTTTATTAATTCTAAAGGTATAAAATGTTTTAATGAAATAGCAATAGTAACAAGCGAGTAAATAAAAAATGTAACTTAGGTTGGAAATGATATTAGATGCAGGGCCACTATTCAGGTGTTGGAGATTATAATTCCTACAGATGCCTAACTATTGCATGCATGATATGTTAGAGCTCATTCGCTTAACTCAGTGATCAGCTGTCGCATGTACCACTGGTTAACAGACTAGATCTTGTGTCTCACTGGTTAGATGCAGACACAAGAGAGTGTCGATCGATAGTCTATTAATACGTCGACCGATACACCTTTGCCAACATGGATCGATTGTCAGTTGAGGACATCGATCGACGGGTTCTAGCCAGGCCTATGCACGAGTATGAAATGCCCTACTAAGATTTTAAATTGGCGGTTAGCCCTCTCTAGCAATCCTAATATGATAGATAGATGTCAAGATGGGATAACAAGGGTGCTTGAATATGCAATCCTATGATGAAGTTCTATTTAGCAAAGCTAAAACAAGCAATGAATACAAATCTATCATGAATATCACAACAAGGCAGATCTATAGTTTAGGGCTAATCCCACAAACCTATCTGAACCCTGGATCTAACAGTTGAACTACTCAGACATAGCAAAGCAGTTCATATCAATAGAGAAATAAGAACTCATAGAATAGATGAAAAGAAATAGAAACAAGGAGTTCCAATCCCAAATGAAACTTGTAACAAAACTAGGTCTAGAAAGAAAACCTCTCTCTGCCGTCAAAACACTTGCAGTATATATTCTACTAGGTTAAAAACTCGTCATGGCATTTTGGTAATTTGGCTTGGCCTTGGTTTTTAAGTCTGCTGAATCCAAAATGTCGCGTCTGGTGTCTCGACATCGATCGATGGTACTTGTGTACATCGATCGATATTAATCTTCATCTGTCGAGGCATTTCCTGATATCGATCGTCAGCACTGATGCGCATCGATCGATTATTCTTCCTCTCGTCGACCTCTAAGTGGTCAGCTCGGGTGAAATGTCCTTTAAGCTCCAAAATGCTCCAAAGTCATAGCCTTACTCCAAAATGCACCTGAACCTGAAAACATACCTAGAAGAGTAGAAAACATAGATATATATATATATATATATATATATATAGTAAAATACTAATATACCATGGATAAAAATGGGTCAAATCCAAGGTATATCATGTGTTCACCAAGGCAGCAAGAAAAAAAGACTATGGAGTCCATTCACATCAGATTGGGACTCATAGATCTTGGGAAGAGAAGGAGCTGATCCCCTAAGTCATGAGGTCTTTACTCTTTTTTCCTCATCAAGGTTTTGTCCCAATGGATTTTCCTTGGTGAGGTTTTTAATGAGGAAGATCTCATGGCTATCCAAGCTTAGACTTTCACAAAGCCAAGCTTGAGGGGGAGTGTTGAGATGAAATCAATATATAGGAAGAGAAAAACATGAGGAGTTGAGTATGATGAAGAGGCCGTACATGGCGTAGTAATACTAGTTACCCAAGTAACTGTTGGGGATGGATTTAACCCATCCACAAAGCCCATCGAACAAAGGGCCCAATCCAGCAAACCGAGTCGACGTCGGCTCGGAAGCCGACTCTCGAGGCTTCGACTTAACCAAGGAATGCTGTTAGTCGAAGCAGAGAGCAAACGGAGCAGGACTGATCGACTAAGCGGCTCAGAATGAGCATCTCCTAGTCAGGCCCGAAGGGCCGACAAGGCCCAATCGGTAAAAAGAGATTAGGTTAAGGTAATCGAGCAGAGTATAAAAGGAGAGGAAAGCAAAGGAGAAAGGCATCGACACTTAGCTACACAAACTTAGCGGCGAGATTAGGGTTTATCATCCGTACAATCATCTCTCTGCTATTTGTACTTTTCCGGTTTAAGCTCTCACGAGCTCCGGCTTGCTTTTACTTTCTCCACCTTTGTAACATCATCTCGAAATCTAATAAACGCCTCTGTTCGACCCATTTCTAAGTATTGTTTACTTCACCCGAGACCAAACTCACCTTACACAATTGGCGCCCACCGTGGGGCAGAACAGACCCAGCGTTTCTAGACCGATATGACCACCGGAGGTACGAACCCTGATACCTCAGGAGAGGAGCCGGCGCTCACGCCTCCTCCGCCTCCTCCCCTCCTCTCGTCGGAGTTCATGAGTTCAGTCATAGCCCGACTTGCTCATCAAGAAGAAGTTCAGAAGACGACGAATGATCAGCTCGCCGCCATTGTCGCTGCTCTTAGCGCCTCCACCGGCAACTCACAACCGCTCCGTCGTCACCTCTTCAATACAAACCCCCCTACTCCGGCAGAAGGACGAACGACGAACCCAGTCGATCCTACTCTTCAACTCGCGGAAACCCTAGCCGCCGATGTTTTTCCTACGGCGTCAGATCCATCGACTGTCCGAGAAATCGCTGAGCTTAAACTAAATTTCCAACAAATGAGTTCGAGGATCCACCAAGCAACGAGCGCAGTACCCGAGATTGACAGTGTCATCGCATCAACATCGCGTACTCCTTTCACCGAGGAACTGACGGAGGTTAAACTCCGAAAGATGGACAAGTTGCGTCTCTCAGAATACAAACCAGGAGGAGATCCCGTCGAGCATTTGACAGCTTTTAATATTGCGGTAGCGAGGGCCAGACTTGCCCCCGATGAAAGAGACGCGGGATACTGCCAACTTTTCATTGAAACACTCAACGAGCAAGCCTTAACCTGGTTCTCGGGACTCGAAGAGAATTCAATTAGAAGCTTCAAAGAGCTCTCCTCGGCTTTTCTCAAGACTTACATCATGTTCGCCAAGCGTGAGGCAACGGCTTCGACTCTCTGGAACCTCAAGCAAACGAAGGACCAGAATCTTCGTGATTACATGGAACGTTTTAAGTCGGTCGTGTCAAGAATCAATATCCCAGACCACATCGCCGTCGATGCCTTGAGGAACAATCTCCTTGTGGAATGTAAGTTCCGAGAAGATCTCTATTGATGCACCGCCACGACGTTGCAAGATGTCGTTGCTCGTTCTCACAGCTTCATTCGTATGGAAGAAGACACTAAAGCCATCTTGAGCAAGCACAACTCGGCGAAGCAATCAGCACCTAAAAACGCCGCCACAGCTCACGTCGAACCTCGTCAACATGCTCCAAGCGATAAAAACAACCGTAAGAACGGTCTCCTTTAGGTCGTCGACGAAAACGGGAAGAAGTGGAACACCTTTCATCGGGAAACCGATCCTCCAAGCGAATCTCCCCGAGCAACAGCGCCAGCCATGGTCGCCCAGGTCGATTCGGCAGCGGGATCTTCCCGGACCCCACCAGGGCTTACTAAATCGTGCAAACTCCACAGTGTAAAAGGTCACGACACTTCAGAGTGCAAAACACTTTTTGCGCAATTCCTCTCCTCACTCGAAAGCGGTGAAATTAAGATTCCTCCTCCGAAGCCAAAAAGCGAGAACAGTTGGAGCAGAAACAAGGACAGGAAAAATCAGCGAAAAAATCAAGCAAAACCGCGTCAAGACGACCAAAAGCCAAAGGTCGCCGAGCAAATCCCACATCCAGACGACGATGGTGACGCCTCAGCTGACGAAGATCCGCCAGCAGCCAGACAAAGGATTGAAGCTATTCGCGCCCAACCGGAGTCCTCATCAGACGAAGAGAGCGATCTCGAGGAAGCCCTCGACCCGTTGGACTTACGTGTACTCCTCAAACGAAAGACCACGTCGACGAATGACAAGACTCCCGGATCTTCCGATCTCCGAGTCGAGCTCAATGCTAAAAGAACTAAGCATTCGCTGAGCCCAGGATCTTCACTGGCAACTATGGACGGTAATCCTATCGTCGATCTACGAGATCAGCTTAACGCGCGAGTCAGTGATCTGCGTGCAAGGCTGGACCACAAAAAAGCCGGGTCGCCGAAAGAAAGCGAAGACCTCCGAGCTCTTCTCACCAGGAAGCAATCAAGTGTCAGGCCGCGGATCAACGTGATTATGGGAGGATCTCCACCTTGCGGGGATTCCGTACGAGCGGTCAAAGATCACCGACGAATGGTGGACACCTCGCAGCGCTGGCCGCAGAAGTCCCCAACTGATCCTCCAATCTCCTTCTCAACTGAAGACCTTCTCGGAGTGAACTTTCCTCATAACGACCCTCTTCTCATCGTTTTGGCTATCGATAAGTACGACGTCACCAAAGTGCTGATCGATACTGGCAGCTCGGTCGATATCATTTTTCGCGAAACTCTCGTAAAAATGGGAATCGACTTAAAAGACGTGAAACCGTCTTCCAGGACTCTCACCGGCTTTAACGGCTCCTCTGAAGTAATCATGGGAACTATCCGTCTCTCGGTACAAGCTGAGGGACTAGCTCGGATGGTCAAGTTTTTGGTAGTCAGCACCAAGGCTCCCTACCACGTGATACTAGGCACTCCATGGTTATACTCCATGCGAGCGATCGCATCCACGTACCATCAGTGCGTCAAATTTCCGGGAATGGATGGTACGATTAAGACAGTGAGAGGAGATCAACGGGCCGCGCGAGATCTCTTAATTGCCACGGTCAAACTGCAGCGATCTCAGTCGCTAGTCAGCTCGATCTCCCCTCCTATAAGCAAGATCTGCCCACAAAAAGAAGAGGTGCTCGAAGTCCCAGTCGACGAATCGGATCCAAGTAAAGTGCTACGAGTAGGCGCTTATCTATCAGACGAGATGCAGCGCGATATCACGGATTTCCTGAAGCAAAACTTGTCTACCTTTGCTTGGTCGATGACTGACATGCAGGGAATCGACCCGTCCATCACGACTCACGAGTTAAACGTAGACCCAAATATCAAGCCCATCCGACAGAAGAGACGAAAGTTGGGTCCCGAAAGATCCAAAGCAGTTGTTGAGGAAGTCGAGCGCTTATTAAGCGCGGGCTCGATAGCAGAAGTTCGTTACCCGGAGTGGCTCGCTAACCCGGTGGTTGTCAAGAAGAAAAACGGCAAGTGGCGCATGTGCGTCGATTTTACCGACCTCAACAAGGCCTGCCCAAAAGACAGCTACCCGCTTCCGAACATCGACAGGCTTGTCGAATCAACTGCCGGCAATGAAATGCTCACGTTTATGGACGCTTTCTCGGGATACAACCAGATCATGATGCATCCTGATGATCGAGAGAAGACGTCGTTCATAACTGATCGAGGAACTTACTGCTACAAAGTAATGCCCTTCGGGCTGAAGAACGCCGGTGCGACGTACCAGCGACTTGTCAACCGAATGTTCGCTAAACAGCTCGGTACAACGATGGAAGTCTACATTGACGACATGCTCGTCAAATCAGTCCGAGCAGACGACCACCTGGCACATTTACGGGAGTGTTTCGACATCCTAAATGCGTACAAGATGAAGCTAAACCCGGCCAAATGCACCTTCGGCGTATCGTCCGGAGAATTCCTCGGCTACATAGTGACGCAGCGGGGAATCGAAGCGAACCCGAAGCAAATATCAGCCGTCCTCGATCTACCCAGTCCGAGAAATTGCCGAGAAGTCCAGCGACTAACAGGCCGAATCGCAGCACTTAATCGTTTCATCTCCCGGTCTACTGATAAATGTCTCCCCTTCTACGATCTCCTCCGAGGAAACAAAAAATTCATTTGGGACGATAAATGTGAGGAGGCTTTTAATCAGCTCAAACATTACCTGACGACGCCCCCTATCCTGGCAAAGCCAGACATCGGCGACGTTTTATCTCTCTACATTGCGGTCTCATCTGCCGCAGTCAGCAGCGTACTAATCAAGGAGGACCGAGGAGAACAACGACCTGTTTTCTACATGAGCAGAAGGATTACCGGACCAGAAACCCGGTACCCGTCACTTGAAAAGATGGCCCTGGCCGTCGTCGAATCAGCGAGGAAACTCCGCCCATATTTTCAGTCGCACTCGGTAGAAGTTCTCACCGACCAGCCGCTCAGAACTGTCTTGCAAAATACGAACAGAGCTGGCCGTCTTACCAAGTGGGCGATCGAACTCGGAGAGCTCGACATCACTTACAAGTGTAGAACCGCCGCTAAGGCCCAAGTCCTCGCCGATTTCCTCGTGGAATTCTCTCTGGAACTCGCTCAGGATTTGGAAACTTCGGATTCAACCTGGATCCTGCATGTCGACGGTTCCTCAACAAACAAAGGCTATGGAGCAGGAGTTCAGCTTCAATCCCCATCGGGAGAACTCATTCGACAGTCGTTCAGTTTCGGTTTCCCATCATCAAAAAACGAGGCGGAGTATGAATCACTCATCGCCGGCCTTCGCCTCGCCAAAGCAGTCAAGGCTAAGCGGCTCAGTGCATACTGCGACTCACAGCTCGTCGCCAGTCAGTTCAGCGGTGATTACGATGCGCGCAACGATAGAATGGACGCTTATCTCCGAGTCGTACAAGCGTTAGCTAAAGAGTTCGAATTCTTCGAGCTCACAAAGGTTCCCCGCGGAGAAAATGCCTGTGCCGATGCGTTAGCAGCACTCGGAAGAAAGCTCCGCGATCAAGTCAAAAGGACTATTCCAATCCACCGAATCGAGAAACCAAGTATCGACATCTCAACGGAATCAGCTAACTTCGTCACCACAGAATCCGAAACAACGCCCTTATCTGAGACCAACGACGACTCCGAGATGACAGACCAAGATCAGCGGATACCAGACTGGAGGACTGAATTCATCCAATATCTCACCAAGGGCACGCTTCCCACTGATAAATGGGCTGCAAGACGATTAAAGAGACGCAGCGCGCACTACGTCGTCATGGAAGAAGAACTCCACCGAGTAACAGCTAACAAGGTCCTCCTCAAATGCATTTTTGCCGAGCAAACGCAGTTAGTAATGGCAGAAACTCACGAAGGAGCAGGTGGAAACCACTCTGGAGGTCGGTCACTAGCCTTGAAAATTCGGAACGTAGGATTTTTCTGGCCAACTATGAATACCGACTGCGAAGCATATGCCCGGCGATGCGACAAATGCCAACGACACGCTCCGAGTATCCACAGCCCAACCGAGCTACTGCGAACTTCCGCAGCCCCTTACCCATTTATGCGATGGGGGATGGATATCATCGGACCAATGCCGAATTCTCGTCAACGTCGCTTCGTGCTGGTATTGACCGACTACTTCACCAAATGGATCGAAGCAGAAGCCTTCGCGCAGGTTACAGAGAAGGAAGTTCGCGGCTTTGTTTGGAAGAACATCATCTGTCGCCACGGCCTACCATACGAGATCGTGACGGACAACGGATCACAGTTTATGGCCGGAAATTTTAAAGATTTCTGCAACAAGTGGAACATCCGACTAAGCCCCTCAACGCCGAGATATCCTCAAGGAAACAGACAAGCAGAATCCTCGAACAAGATTATCATCGACGGAATCAAGAAGCGCCTTCACCTCAAAAAGGGACATTGGGCCGACGAATTCGACGGCGTGCTCTGGTCGCATCGGACAACCCCCCGAGGAGCAACAAAATCTACCCCCTTCTCACTCGCTTACGGGATGGAGGCGATGGCTCCGGCCGAGGTCAATGTAACAAGTCTCCGCCGGTCCAAGATGCCTCAGCATGTTGAGCTTAATCAAGAGATGCTGCTAGATGCCCTCGACGGGCTAGAGGAGAAGCGCGACCAAGCCTTACTTCGAATCCAGAATTACCAAAACCAAATCGAGAGCTACTACAACAAGAAGGTCCGCTCGTGTCCTCTTGAGCTCGGCGATCTGGTTATGCGAAAAGTCTTCGAAAACACCAAAGAACCCAACGCTGGAAAACTCGGCGCGAATTGGGAAGGACCATATAAGATCACTCGAGTCGTCAAACCAGGAGTATACCGACTCGAGACTTCCCGCGGAGAAGCAGTCCCACGAGCTTGGAACTCCATGCATCTTCGTCGTTTTTACTCGTAAAACGAGTAACTTTTCAGAACGAGTAAAATGATCTACATCACCTTTTTATTACTAAAAAAAAAAAAAACCGAGTAGATGCACCCTACGGTCACTTCTACTCGTCCAAGTAAAAATGACTACCAAGTCACTTTTACTTGGACTAAAATGAACTACGAAAGGCTTGATCCTCCTCGGAGGTACGTAGGCATCCCCTCTACGGGGTCCAGCCCCAACCAAACAAACAAAAAAAAATTTTTACTCATCTCGTTCATCTAACGAGCAAACGATGCCAGCCCCATAACTCGAAAGCGGCGCACGAGCACTCGCCCAAACTAATCGAACGTATCCTGATCAGATATCGAACGAAGGGAAAAACAGAGTCACCGATGATGAAAATCATTGACCAAATTCACGAGTGGAATTTCGGATCTTGTCACAAATCGAAGAATAATGAGTTGGCCGACCTAATTTCTCTCGATTACTGTGTCGCATCCAGAAACCTTTCCCTCGGAAACTCATTTAGAATTCTTGTCTTAATTTGTTCCCGACTTATCGCAAGAAAGAATAGCGGGATTGAATTAACGAGCAACGAATAATTTCATAATCTACT
The DNA here is from genome assembly GCF_000309985.2 of Brassica rapa. Lineage (NCBI taxonomy): Eukaryota > Viridiplantae > Streptophyta > Magnoliopsida > Brassicales > Brassicaceae > Brassica > Brassica rapa. Next base: position 22,496,172 of record NC_024803.2, read on the forward strand.
AAGTTGTTAGCGGTTATCCGTAACATACTTAAAAGAAAAACACTTAGTAAAATTTTCAAAGTTTGAACAGAGTGATGAGTTCAAAGGCTCCGAAGAGTCAAGGTTAAATAAAAAAAAGAAAGAAGTTACAACAAACAACAGAGATTATTAATCGACCACAGGAGGATCCTTGTCGCCACTGCCGTCGCCTTCTCCGGGACCCGAGACGCGGCCAAACTTTGTTGGAATTGACTCAGTCACATTTGCAGCTGGCGTCTCTGTTGGAAGCTCATCTTCCTTCCCCGGGTCTTCCGACGAGGAAGCGGACGAGCTGGCATTCTTCGATGCCTTCGCGGGGGAATCGATCAGCACGATGGTAGGCACAGCCCCGTCCTTCTGAATAACTGCTCCCGCTGATGTTCGCTCCGCCGGATCGATGCCTTGGTCAGTGTGCTGGTTGGAAGATACGGCCGTCTAAGCGGGCTTCTCCGTCGGATCTTCAGAGCGGGGATCTCGGTCGGCGAGAGGAGTACGAAGAGCAATAGCAGCCTCTGAATCGATCAAACCAATGTTCGATCCAAACGGGTCGAGCTGACGCCAAATCTCTTCGATCAGGAACCGAGACTCCAACACTAGCGGGGAGAGGCGAAGGTCCTCTGCTGGAATCTCCTTTACTTCCAAGCGTTCTGCTTCTTCTTCATAATGCCTCTCTTGCCCAGCGAAGAAATCGATGGTTTCCTGCGGGATTTCGACACCCGAGGCTTTAATCTGCTCAAGGCATTTCCTCGTTCCAAAGGCTTGGCTGTAGAGACATCGAGCATCGTCGTACTTGTCTCTTTGGTCCTCACGAAGAGAAATCTTATGGAAGCGCTTCTCGGCCTTAGCAATCATGGCAATCAGCACGCGAATTCTCTCGTGCGTAACTTCATACCTACGAGATTTCCGAAGCCTGGTCATCTCCTCGGAATGCCTAAGTGATTCCGCAGCCATCCTTCTCTCTAAATCAACCTTTTCCTTCCGCTGCTTGTCCACCACGACTTCAAGGTTGTTCATCGCCTCCTTACACATCTGCAGCTCAGCCGCGTCAGATGTTCGCGTCTCGTCAAATGCTTTCCTGAGAGCTCTCTCCCGAGCAATGGCTTCTGTCTTTTCCCGTGAAGAAACCCGAAGAGCCTCCTCCGCTTTCTTCTTAGCTTCCTCACTCTCACAGATCTGCTCTCTGGCCCGCCTGAGGGCTGTGTCATACTTCCCAACCAGAACATTCCAGTCGCCGTGACTCTAATCAAAATGCAAAAAAAGAGACTTAGCCAAAATAATTTAAGGTTCAGAAAAGAAGGGAACGAGCAACCACTTACCTTTACCGACGAGCAAGAGGCGTGCTCATACTCGTCTTTGAAGATGAGGTCCCCCACCGAAGGAAGCTGATCGGGACCGCCTTTGACTAACCGCAGAAAGCGAGCACAATCCTCCGGGTAACAAGCCAGCGGAAGCTCTCGGTTGAACTCAAACTTGAACCCATCCTCCGGGGTTTCCTTGGGACGGCCGGACACGCGGGTCTCAGAACCTTCCGTAATATGAGCCGAAGAGTCGCCCCTCAGGGGGACTTGCTGTCTTTCGGAGGCTGGCAACTCCCTCGGAACCTCCGAGATGCCCTGACCGCCCACCGAGGCTCCACGACTCTGCTGAGGACCCTCTCGTCTCCTCCGACGCAAAGCTATGGTCTCGTTTTCATCATCATCCGAGGTCCCAACGTCGGGAGTAGCATCGGGAACCAAAGCCTGGAGTTCCTCCTCGCAAACCGAGGATGGTCGGGGCACGAAGAAATCTTGCTTCTTCATTTTCTTCTTCCTAGGAACGTCTTCCGCAGGCGGTTCCACGGCCTTCCTCTTCTTACCACCCTTCTTGGAGGAGTTACCCAGATCGGTTTGACCCATCTCATTGGACTCCTTCCGAGTCTCCGTGCTTTTCTTCTTCTTCGAGTTCTTTCCCTGGGAAGAACCGCCGGTAGGCGCCCGCTCGGCGGTAACGGGAGCAGCGTCCGTAATCCCGACCTCCGCAGAGTCGTCAGTACCCTTTTTGGCACCTATCTTCCCTGCCATAATAAGGCTAAGATCGGGCAGTTGCTTCATTGTTCGGGCCCGATTGATCTCCTTCTGTTCGGCTCGTGTGAAAAGGGATAACCGCTTCAAAGTCGATCGATTGATGAGAGGAAGCGAATCCGAGATCCAATGCTCTGCAAAGGAAAATTCTTAATAGATGTTATTCACTTGATAGGAAACATAAAAGCGAAATGAGAACTCACGGCTCGCAATCCGCTCTACAGATCTTTGGATTCTCTCCCGAGTAAAATCCTCCCAGTTATCCTGCTTCTGTAACGCGACGATCCGAGCACTCTCCTTCCAATCCTCGGGGTATGCGGCAAGATTCGGGTGACCAACTACAAAAAAAAACAACACGAAAACGTTAGGCGAGCACACGCTACAATCATCACAGAAGGCAGTGTGCAGTACCCATCTCTGCATTCCAAAGAATGCGATAACCGGATTTCGGAGGTTCCTCGAACGCAGACCTGTTCGACTTCACATAAAAGTACGAACGTTGCCAATCCGAGGTTTTGGTCGGATACCCCGTGACCACGTTATAGTTCGGGCGCATCCTCGTCGAGACGAGCCCATCGTCGGAGATTGAAACCGAAGTCAACTCTTCAAACGACCTCACACTCATCGACGTCCCCGCCTCAGCCGCAATCACCGACAGAACGACCATCAAACGAAGAGAGCCGTTCATCAGCTGGCTTAGAGCAACCCCTCGGCGGAACGCATAAGCCGTGACGATTCGAGGAATCGGAAGCCACATTTTTGTGTCGTTCCGGAAATACGACTCGTAGATGCACTGATAACCCTTCGGAGGTGACCAAGGCCTCTGATCTGGTTTCGGAATAATAAATGAGACCCCGTGTGCGTTGAAATCTCGGAGGATAGCCTCTACCGATTCCACGGTAGACCTCGTCCTCTCGACGTTCGACCAGTCCTGTCCATCTACAACCGAAGGTCGAATCCTCCAAACCTCCAGTGGACTCTCCTCCGAGAAGATGTTTCCGGGATAGTAGCTGATCGGAACAGTCGAGATGTCGACCGCATCTTGACCGTCGTCGTCACCCCGGAATTGATCTCTTGCTTCCGAGACCAAAAGACGCTGCGTTAGATCCATATTCCCCGTATCCATCATTGCTTCGTGATGGATACTGTCAGGATTCTCAGCAGAATCCCGAGAAGATACTGCCCCCTTTCCTTTTTGTTCTCGCGTCAAACGGTGCGACGACATCTCGGATAATCGTAGATCTAAAAATAAAGATAAAGAGAGAGAAGGAGCGTAGAGAGAGAAAGTACCTTTAGCGCTGTGGAGAAAAATGAAAGGGAGCGGAGAGGGGTGTGCTATTTATAGGGAGAGATAAGCGCTGGGATCAAGGCGTCATCATTACGCCTAATAAGGCCTAAGTGGGCCTAAAACCCAATTAGGCGCGTGGTCGACAGATGCGTCGATCCGTCTTTTCGACCAGTAAACGTTTATCTCACGACCACAACGCGTGGTCGACAGATGCGTCGGCTCATTCCCGATTAAGAAGCGTTGATTAAACGGATCGACTCCTCAACGATCTAGTCACTTGCTCGGATTGAACCTTTTGTCCTCCGAACTAAAGACACCAAATTCATCGAAGATCGATCGCTCGACCATCAATGAACTGGGGGGGGGGGACTTACTGTTGGGGATGGATTTAACCCATCCACAAAGCCCATCGAACAAAGGGCCCAATCCAGCAAACCGAGTCGACGTCGGCTCGGAAACCGACTCTCGAGGCTTCGACTTAACCAAGGAATGCTGTTAGTCGAAGCAGAGAGCAAACGGAGCAGGACTGATCGACTAAGCGGCTCAGAATGAGCATCTCCTAGTCAGGCCCAAAGGGCCGACAAGGCCCAATCGGTAAAAGGAGATTAGGTTAAGGTAATCGAGCAGAGTATAAAAGAAGAGGAAAGCAAAGGAGAAAGGCATTGACACTTAGCTACACAAACTTAGCGGCGAGATTAGGGTTTATCATCCGTACAATCATCTCTCTGCTATTTGTACTTTTCCGGTTTAAGCTCTCACGAGCTCCGGCTTGCTTTTACTTTCTCCACCTTTGTAACATCATCTCGAAATCTAATAAACGCCTCTGTTCGACCCATTTCTAAGTATTGTTTACTTCACCCGAGACCAAACTCACCTTAAACAGTAACTTACAAAGAGTAAACCAAAGTTACCCTAGTAATACTAGTATACTACTATACTAGTTATACTAGTTACCTGAGTAACTTTGGAAGAAGAAGAGAAGACATATTCCCTTATTTAATGCATCAGACTGTTGCAAGGGAAGAGGAGACGCGTGTGACAGGCTGGAAAAGAGCTGGATAAAGCAAAACGAGCTTTATGCAAATATAAGAAGCTCATTGGATGGTTTGAATTAAAGCAAACCTTATCTCTTGTAATTGTGCTTCTTTACGAAACCCTCATCCTAGTGTTGCCTCCTCATATATATTGTAAACTCTTATCAGATTAATAATGAAGAAGTTTGGGATTATCTCTCTTGTTCATAATGATTCTTAAATACTATTAAACATGTTTATTTCCTAATCTCTCGATAAATCTCCCATTAACCTTCTCTAATCTACCTTCATCTCTCAATACCTACTATATTCTCTAAAATCATACTGGGTGGTTTGAAAGGCGACACACAAGGTTGCGGAAAGACCCTATGATACTGGGTGGTTTGACTGTGGTTTGGAATGTTACGTCAAGACCAACAAGGAAAGATATGTTTACTTGGATAATCACTCGACAAGAAACAAAGGCTGTTCTAAGCAAAGAAAAAAAGAGATAAACTCATAAACCTAAGGAAAAATCGATTGATTCATTATGAGAAAGAGTTTACATACTTATACTACTTGTGGTCAAAGAAAGACATTAATAAAACACTTAGGAATAACAAAGTTGACTGAGAATGTTGAGAGGCAGTCAAATAAACTCTTCAGATCAGATCTGGTCAAGGTGACCCTTCGGCTGATGTCTATATTCCTCCGGCCAAGTTGGTTCGATTGCGGTAAGGAGCTGGACGAACGCGGGACTGTCTGGACAGTCTGACGGGTGATCAAGCAGTGCACTGATGCAGCCTAAGTCTTCAGATAGCTTGATGATTCATACCTTAGAAAAATCTGAGTGATAGAAATCCTTCAGTGCGTCGGACATGAGAGACAGTTCGTCGGTTCAGTCTTCAGGACACTTAGTACGCACCAAACGGCCCAAAAGAGAGAAGTCATGACTGCTTTGGGAAACCTCACGACCCAAGTCAAGTCTGGTTTGGCTGTTGGCTTTGGCTTGTCGAGATGGTTGGGAAGGACGAGCTCTGGTGCGGTTAGTTCGGACATCTGTTCGTGGATCTGGCTGAAGCTCCATTCCGGATGTAAGCGGGTCGAGACGGTACACGGCTCGGACGTCCTGATCGGCAAGGTCGGATAGACGAACCTCGGCTAAGTTGTTCTAAACGGTCTGATCTTCAGTCTGGTCCGGTTCCATTTACTGATCCATGGACTGAGGCGCATCAGGTAGGACTTATCCTCTTCAAACCCGGCGGTTACAAGGGAAGCAACAATATTTATTCGTCCTTGAACTCGGATAGAAGGGGCTGACATGACCTTTTATGGCCCAAGTCAAAATTGACCCGAAGGCATGAATGGACAAGAGTCGGACCCGTTATTTAGATAACTTGTGTCGACCCGACTAAGGACTTCTTCGCATTGATTAATGTCTTTTACTTTGCATACTATGACGTAGTTAATACATTCCTGCTGCTGATCTTCCATTCATATTGCTTCGCTCCCATTCCTTGGATCTCCTCCTTTTGTAGATGTCGTTTAGTCACTTGTTCTAGCTGCCCTCTGCCCCCGCTTGGGTGAGCCACTCTCCGTGTTTCATGATGTCATTTAATGATGCGTCAAGCTGTCCTCTGCCCCCGCTTGGCCGAGCCACTCCTGGCGTTTTCTGGACGTCACTCGATGACTTGTCGCCTCTTCTTAAATCTCCTTTGCCATGGGCATGTTGATGGGACTTGTTGATGTGTGTTGCCCCTTCGGTTAACGCTTAGCTCATTTTCCCATGCTTTCCTCATGGTTGTGTCTTCTTCAGAGGTATATCAGGGTACATTGCCAGGAAAAGCGGTATTAAGGTGGTTGGAACCTGGAAGCTGGGATCCAGAACCTGGAAGCTGGGATCCGGAACCAAGAGGTTTGGCTTTTTCTTTTAGATCAATAGTAGCAAGAACATGTGTTCTCTGGTTCCCTTTTTTTCCATTTTCTCCAAATGAGTAGAGGATATGAAGACCAGCACTCCTTGATGTAGTATTAGCATTTTCCCTGGCTCCTTTGCAGGAGGTAGAGCAGCAGTCTTCCCGGCGCTTGGGCAGGGTTCCTTTCGCGGAACGACTCCAATGGAATTTGATTGGTATTTAAAGGCGTTCTATCCACTTAGCTGTCAGACTTATCTAGGATTCTGCTACAACTTAGATTCCCGAACATAAAGAGAGAGGTGGCTTTCCAGTTACCTCTTAGTGGTTATCTGGTATGCCTGCAGTATTTCCAGGAACTCCTCTTCTGGCTCTTCCAGCTTTTGGAATTTGTCAAAGTTGTAATCCTGGCCGTAAGATGTTATGCCCTGCTTGAGGACCTCTTATCTTTCTCATATGTGGCGAAGTTGTAAGCTTGGAAGGATTGATGGCGTCGAGGGCTTGCTGGATTGCTGCCAGTTGGTTACCCGCTGATTTGATGTTGGTGATGACTGCTCGCGTTGGGCCCAAAGTTTGTAAAGTCTTGACATATAGTTAAGACCTGAACCAGCATGAACCAAAGATTGTAAAGGTCGTGTTTGAGTTGAGACCCGGAACCAGCAAGGACTAGCAGGAACTCATATGTAATTCCTGCATTGGATCCCTCTACTGTTGTTAGCAATGTGTTATCCTCCCTTCAAGAGGTGTTTCCAGTTGCATGAGCTTTAGAACTGGTAAGAATGTGTCGTTTCTTGCCCCCTGGTAGCTACGTTTGAGAGATTTTGCAGGTACAAATGAAATGTCTCTTCCGCCTGTCACATCATCACGTAGTATATAACTGCCCCTCCTTATAGCGCCAAACTGTTAGAGAATTTTTGTGTACAAACGATCCGTGCTCAGCTCTACGGAATGATAGGAGGAAGAAGACATGTCGTTTAGTAAAATCTCCTGCTTCGATAGTTGATAAACCATGAGATCCTGCTATTAGGATATTGCCATATGGGTATGGGCCAGTATAGGCCATCGGTGCCTTAGTAGAAGCAGGGGAGATTGGTCGTTAGGCGGGGGCTGCCTATCGATAGTGAAGATCGCGGGGTCTTCATGATCTATGATCGATGGTTCCGGCTACCAAGGTCGGTCCTTAGGGGCCTCCTGATCTGTACTTGATGGTTACGAATGCCAAGGTCGGTATGCACGGGACAATGGAAGGTGTTTGGATTTAAGCTGGATCCTTCAGTGGGGATTGCCTATGTACCCTTCAGTGAGGGATCAAGCCGTTCGTAGTTCGTGTATATGGAGGCACGAAGCCTAGATGGGCGCAGAGCCTGATGGAGGCACGTAGCCTAGGGAGCACGGGGCTCTACTAGGCACATGGCCTAATGGGCACGTAGCCTAGGGAGCACGGGACTCTAGTGGGCACATGGACTAATGGGCACGTAGCCTTGGGAGCACGGGGCTCTAGTGGGCACATGACCTAATGGGAACGTAGCCTTGGAAGCACGGGGCTTTGTAGTTAGTAGGAATCATCTGTTCTAGGGGGCACATGGCCGGAAAGATGGTTGACCTGTCGATATGCTGCAGTGAGCATGATGTGTCGAGGTGCTTCAGTGAGCATGCAGGGACCCTACTGATGAGCTGGAGATCGTGGCCTAAGCCAGTAGGTAGAGTTGTAGACGTGTTGCAGTGAGCATATATCTTCATCTGGTTGATAGTAATCGCAGGGATTCGTTTGTTATGAGCATGTTGATGAAGATGGTCTTCTAGGTGCAAAACCTTGCCTTGGCGGCTGTAGAATTGGTGAGCTCTGAGGCTGGATGTCTTCCACCTTTCCTTTAAGTTTAGAAACCTGTTTTTTATAGTGGAGGTCGTGCCTCTCTCTTTGGATTTGGAAATATTCATTATATCCTTAGATAATAGAATATTTCCCTTTTTCTTAAGGGAGGTCATATGTATTGGAATACTTCCTCTTTCTCTCGGATTTAAGGAGATTCCCTCTTGTCCAAGCTGGTTATCTTATTAAAGGAAGATTTTCATTTATCCTAAGGCAGGATAAATCACTTGGTCTGGAAGGCAGAGGCTGGAGGCAGGGACCCAAACCCGGGGGAAGGGACCCAGACGCGGGGGAAGGAACCTGAAACCTGGAGGAAGGAACCTGGAAGCCGGAAACTGGAGTAATCTCTTCATGGAATATTTTTTTCCAGCAGGTAGTACTAAACAAACCCTCAAAATAATCAACCGCCACCTTCTCAACGCCATTCTCTTCTGTTATTCAATTACCCCCTTCATCATGAAGCCTCACTATTTTATGACGAGCCCAACGTTGCTTTGTTAGAGCATGGTGAAATTTAGTATTAAGATCCCTAGATGAATACCACATGTTCCGGCTTTTCTGATGCCAATATTCCTCCTCATCCTTATAAGCCTCTTGTAATTTTATGGAAACCTCAAAAATATCCTCTTGTGATCTATTGTCATATGTATGTAGTTCTTCCAGCGCTTGTTGAAATTCTTTAATTTTATCCTTCCCATATGGTTGATTGTTTTTCTGCCATGAAGATATTTCATGACGACAATTATTAATTTTTGTAACAACATCTTCTGCTCGTCCTCTCTAATTTTCTGTCCAGCCTGTCACAATTGATTCCATAAGTCCCTCCTGCCCGATCCATCGCTTATCAAACCTGAACTATCCCTTTTTTTTTTGTAACTTGTCCTCTAAAAAAGCTACCACAGGTTGATGATCCGATCCCACCATCCCTAGGTATTATGTATAAGAACATGGAAATAGTGTATGCTATTCCTCACTTTGCCAAAGCTCGATCCAGTCGACATCTGATTGTCACTGCTCCTTTTACTTTACCTCTCCTTCCTTGCTATGACAATTTATTACCATGGGCCAAAAATTCTAGTAATCCATTATTCCTTATCATATTATTAAAAGGAATGAAGGAAGTTGCACATCGTAGGGATCCCCTATCCTTTTCATGATTCTCTGTAATCTCATTTATATCTCCAATAATAAACCAAGGCTCATATCGTGCTAGTCCATACCGAGTTAATCTTTCCCAAACCTGTTCTCTTAACTTTGGGACCAGATCTCCATAAAGAAATGTAAGGAAAAAATTTTTTCCCAATGGTCGCCGCCTCAATATCTATCATTCTATTGCTAGAATATAGAATCTTAACTTGCTATTCATTGTTATAAAAAAGAGGTAAACCACTGCTCCTCCCATTTGGGTTCACAGTAACCAGACTATCATATCTAAAGTGTGATTGAAACCCTTGTACAAATTCAAAATCTTGTTTTGTTTCAGATAAAAGAAAAATATGGTTTATGTTTATGTCATATCTCCCGAAGATAACTTATGGTCCAATGACTTCCAAATCCTCTGCAATTCCAACTTAGTGTTTTCATATATAAAAATATTTGTATTAGTCATTCGAGCGAGATGATTCAGGTTTGATGATACCCGGAAATCGCACAACTCCGCTACCCCACGACCACCATACCAAAACAATGTACAAAATTGTAACAAGCCTATATAAAACAAGCACACACCGTCTTAATCCAGCATTCTGATGTCAACTGTTATACCAATGTTTCCAAAACAGCCGCCAATCTCGATTCCAATCAAATTTGATTTTCTTTTTGTCTAACGATGCCAAATCCAAATTGTGTCCCACTAAGCAATAAGCTCCAAACCTGCCGGAAGTAGCCAAAGAAATAAGATGTTTCCAGACAAAATGCACTGAATCCGACATAGTGAAAAGAAAAATAAAATCTTATAAGCTCTGAACTACATACATCAAATAAGCCAACCGTTGACAAAAAAAAAACATCAAATAAGCCAACCAAACCAATGTTATTATAATTTCTCCTCAAATCCCCAAACCGGATCCTCACCTTTGATTCCATATAATTACCAGCGAAAAGCTCCTTAGAGTATAATGCTATTCTCATGAAAACACTTGTTTCTACCATATTTTCATACCACTCTTCTACAAGAAATTTGATATCCAAAACCACTACTACAATTCCAATCGATGTCCTGTTTTTCCTCACACTCCAAAAAAATAAAAATAAGGGAAAATTACTAGAATGTATAAGAAAAGTTGGTTTATTACTAAAGTGTTAAACATTTTTTAAAAATTAATAGAATGTTTAGATACCCATAGTAAATGACTGTAAGGGCCTTTGGTTAGTATTTTTTTAATTGAATTATTTTTAAACATTAAATCCACATCACTAATTAAATATACACATCATCATAATAGAAACCAAACCGTCTCTTCTTCATCATAACTACATAGAAGTAAAAAAAAACTAACTAAGAACATTGTCTTTGTCGAAGGAACCGTTGAAGAAGGAACCATCGAAGAAGGAACCGCGAGGATAGTCCCACTCTCCGTCATCGACACTGTCTGTGTTTACTTCCTCTTCCTCGAACTAACTCTTTGTCGTGATACTATGTTTTCTCTGTTATCGTCGTGCCCCAAATCGTCATCTTCAATCGTTTGTACGAAATCGTCTTCGCCGCCGTCTTCACCGCATTCTTATCTACGAGTTCATCTTTTCTAGTAGGATATCACGACGTTATATATTATATTTTGTTGCGACTGAGATAGGGTTATGTTGCGGCTGTGATATGGTTTTGTTGAGGGTTTTGTTGCGTCTGAGTTACGGTTTTATTGCGACTGAGTTAGGATTATGTTATGGCTGAGTTATCGCTGTTTCGTGACTAAGTTAATGTTATGTTGTGGCTGAGTTACTTTTATGTTGTGGCTGAGTTCCTGTTATGTTGTGACTGAGTTATTCAAACATTTTGTGGCTGAGTTATTGTTATAGTACAGATGTGTTATTGTTATCTTGTGGCTGATTTATTGTTGGGTTATATGATCAGATGGATGTTGCTGAAGTTAAATCGCGTGATTACCCTCCAGGACTTTACCCTGGAGGGTCTTCTAACCTGGAAAAAAAAATATTAATTACAATTTCTGTCTAGGAAATGTCCCCCACATTAGAGAAACAATTGGACTGGATGTGTGGGAAGAACTGGTGAACTCTCCCATTGGAGTAGTTGCTAGGCTAGCTGGACGCGAAAGCGTATGGTCTGGTACGACCGTACACTATCTACTATGTAGACAGATGCGAGTACATAAGAAGGAGATATAGTGTCTCGTGGTTGATGAGGCTATCAAGTTTAGCTTGCTCGAGTTTGGTGAGATCTAAGGGTTAAAACACAGGTCCATTGCCAATAGAAAGGTTTGAAGCTGATCAATACAAAGAGTTTTTGGAGGAGTTGAAGGTGCCGCTTGGGATGGGACCCAAGTTAGATAAACTGAAGGAAGCATTAGCGTTCTGTCCGCTTTTTAATTTTGAAACGCGTAAGTGGTTGGGGCTGCTACTTCTTCAAGCCATGGGAGTCTATTGTTTGCGTCACAAGTCAAGGATACCTTTTGAAAGTGCAATAAGGGTATTCGACGATGAAGCCATGGGGTTGTATCCATGGGATCGGACTGCATACGAAGTTTTCATTGACTCTATTAACACGTTGGCCCCAGAAGGAGGGTCATACACAATAAGCGGCATGACCGTCGCGTTATTGATTTGGGCGTATGAATATGTCGCCTGGTTCGGTGAGAATTTTGGGAGGGTGGTGAATAATGAAGACGTTCTGCTTTTGCGATGGGGTGTAAAGCGTACACGTGCAAGTTTTGATAACTTGTTGGCTGCCGAAATCAAAGAGCATGGCGAGGTAAGGTTTAACGCTGAGTTTTTAGTTTTTTGATGGCTGATTTATTATATTTGATGACTGAGTTATGTGTTATTTTGGTGGCTGAGTTTAATTATAATCTGGTGTTGCAAGTGCGTGTGAGGAGAATGGTTTTGAAGGACTCAATTGAAGAGATGTTTCCTAAATGGTCGGGTGAACCTGACGGCCCACAACTCGTTAGGTTGATAACAGACATACATACAGGTAGATTTGTGAAAGGTTTTTGGGAAATGCATGGGAATACGCAGGGTAATGCGCAGGGGAAGGGGAATGAGAAGAAGAAGAAAATGAAGGGTGGAGTTTCGTCAGAAGCTGAGCCACCCACTAAGAAGCAAAAGAAAGTTAAGACACAGAATGAGTCTGAAGTTGCTGCAGCGGGAAAGGGTTCTAGCGAGAAGGAAGGTAGCAAAGATTTGGAGTTGGAGAATAAAGCGACCCTGAAGACCATTGTGAGTACTCTGGATAATATTTCCAGGAAATTTGAGCAGTTTGACTCACGGTTGGAAGCTTATGAGTTAGACCGGAACAGACCATTGATGGACAAAAAGACCATTGATGACAGCGTGAAAGCTTTACTGGAGGAGCATCTGAAAGTTCTGGGAGTTGGGAAAATTCCCGAAAAAATGATAACCCCTCTCCACCATCAGCAGATAAATCTTTAACGTTGGCATCGACGCGGGTTCAAACGCAGCAGAACTCTTTCAATAGTCCAGCGTTAGCTGCGACTACTGGTAAGGTTTTTTGACCGAAAAAGAATTTGGCGAAGGAGCTTGATAAGGAATCAGGGGTGAAAAGGACTTCGGCTGAGGAGTTTGGTAGTGTCGCTAAAACTACTGATCTTGATAGTCAACATGTTGATTTCGTATAAGTTTCTCCTTCAAAGGCTACTAAGGATAATAAGGATGCTAAGGTTCCAGCCTATGGACGCGGCTGCAGGGGCAAGCGTACTATTAAGGGCGAGGAAGCTGATGAGAAGAAAAAACAGCGCAGGCAGATGTTGCGTTTAAGAGGAAGGACAAGGCTGAGGCTAAGAAAAAAGATGCTGAGGCTAAGAAAAAAGATGCTGAGACTAAGAAAAAAGAGGCTGAAGCTAAGAAAAAAGAGGCTGAGGGTAAGAAGAAACAAGAGGCTGAGGGTAAGAAAAAAGAGGCTGAGTTAAAGAAGAAACAAGAGGCTGATTTAAAGACGCGAAAACATGTTGAGTCAAAGAACGAGGTGACTCCATCTGGAGAGGACAGTGTATTTGCTGATGTGACTGACGAAGTTGTTGGGAGAGAGAAAGAATTCACGCCGGAGTCTGACGTCGAGGGATGTGAACTGCTTAGATCTGCCATAGTTAATGAATATCGGGAGAAAAGTGTCAGTTAACTCCAAAAGAGTTTTCAAAGGCGGTAGTTTCTTCACCAGCAGTTTTTTCGTACGTATGAGATAATGAAACAATGTGCATGAGAAAAAATGTTAATCCTTCATCAGTAATATATGACCCTCTAGCATCTGTTGATCCGGTGCTATTCGAAAAACTGATGCAACACATTAAGGGAATTCCACCCAAACCACCAGCACCAGCAGATAAACCAGCAGGCCTTTCCGCTGATCATGAGTCTGATTTCTACAGCATACTTATCCATGAAAGACCGTGGCCGGAAAAGAAATATGGATGGGTGTTTAATAATGTAACTCTTTAGTGCAGCTGAGTTATATATTAATTTTATAATATTGCGCCTGAGTTATATATTTGATTACGGCTGACTTACATATTCTTTTAGTACGACTGAGTTATATATTATGTTATGGCTGACTTACATATTTTTTTATTATATCACGGCTGACTTGTTAATATCATTTGTGTAGCATGTCGTTGCGTATTTGACTGTCCTCATTAAAAGGTCCATGCGAAATCCCACTACATTCTGGTCCAAGCGGATTGCCTTCGTTGACCTTTGGTGGCAAATTTTTTGGGTTCACGATTTCACACAGTTCAAGATAAGACCTAGTATGTTCAATTTCAAAGGCAATGGTTATGAAGATATGGTAAAGGGTAAGCTTCCCGATCACTGTCCAACAAACTTGAAGTGGTATGAAGATGTGGATCACTTGAATGGATGTCTTCAAACCGATAGAAATCACTGGGTTGCTGATATAACTTGGATTTGACCCGTTTTCATCCACGGTATATAGGTGTTTTACTCTATATATATCTATGTTTTCTACTCTTCTAGGTATGTTTTCAGATTCAGGTGCATTTCGGAGTAAAGCTATGACTTTGGAGCATTTTGGAGCTTAAAGGACATTTTACCCGAGCTAACCATGTAGAGGTCGACGAGAGGAAGAACAATCGATCAATGCGCATCAGTGCTGTCGATCGACACCAAGAGATGCCTCGACAGATGAAGATTAATATCGATCGATGTACACAAGTACCATTGATCGAAGTCGAGACATTGGACACGCGACATTTTGAATCCAGCAGACTTAAAGCCCAAGGCCAAGCCAAATTACGAAAATGCCCTGACGAGTTTTTAACCTAGTAGATTATATACTGCCTAAGTGTTTTGACGGCAGAGGAAAGCTTTTGTTACAGTTTTACTTTGAGAGAGAAGAGAGAGTTTTGGAGAGAAGATCACTTGTGATTGGAACTCCTTGTTTTCATTTCTTTTCATCTATACTATAAATTTCCATTTCTTCATTGTTATGAATTGCTTTGCTATGTCTGAGTAGTTCATTTATTAGATCCAGGGTTCATATAGGTTTGTGGGATTAGCCCCAAACTATAGATCTGCCTTGTTGTGATATTCATGATAGATTTGTATTCATTGCTTGGTTTAGCCTTGCCAACTAGAACTTGATTATAGGATTGCATACTCAAGCACCCTTGTTATCCCATCCTGACATCTATCAATCAAATTAGGACTGCTAGAGAGGGCTAACCGCCAATTTAGTATCTTAATAGGGCATATCATACTCGCGCATAGGCCTGGCTAGAACCCGTCGATCGATGTCTCAACTGACTATCGGTCGACGTAGGCAAAGGTGTACCGGTCGACGTCCCAATATGACCATCGATCGACACTCTTTCGTTGTCAACATACTAACCGTTGAGACACGAGATCTAGGTTGTTAACCAGTGAAACATGCGACAGCTGATCACTGAGTTAAGCGGTTGAGCTCTAACATATCATGCATGCAACAATTAGGCATCTATAGGTATTATAATCTCCAACACCTGAATAGTGGCCCTGCATCTAATATCATTTCCAACCAAGTTACATTTACTATTTACTTCGCTTGTTACTATTGCTATTTCATTTAAACATTTACAACTCTTAGAATTAATAAACACTAGATTTAATTGTTCCCTAGCTCCTTGTGGATTTGATCCCTAAGAAGTACTACATCTGAACCTCTTTTGATGAGAGTAACACTCCTTAAGGGAATTTGAGTGGTATCAAATTTGGCGCCGTTGCCGGGGAGCTTTGATCGCCATTAGATTTAATTTTATTGATTCTTATTCTTTTCTCTACCCCCTTTCTAACATAATCTTTTCTTGTCTTTTCAGGTGCATGCCCAGCGGTACCAGAAGCAACAAGGAGAAAGACTTGCTGTTCTCAAACGATCCGGCTCACTTGGACCGCACCATCCGTAGAGGTCAACGTTCCACATCGCTCGACGCAACAACTTTGTCGTCGATCGATACGCGCAACCAACCGTCGACCGACACTAGACCTTCATCGTCGATCGATCCAAATCGTTCGACAACGATCGATACTACACCGCGTACGTCGATCGATACTGTATCGTCAAAAATGGTAAACATTATTATTCTAACACCGGACGAGAACGGAAACCTGTATGACCAGGACGGTCATCTGTGTAATGCAACAGGTCAGAAAATAGACGCTCAGGGGACTGTAATCCCTGATGCTAATGCTACAGGAGCTACTCAACCTGTAGACGAGGACGCTCGATCGAAACCACTGGCCGACTACAATCGCCCAAATGAGTTCTATTCCAACAGATCAGCTATTCGACTTCCGGAGATCCAGAAGCCAAATTTCAAGCTGAAGCCTCAATACTATACTCTCGTGTCGCAGATACTCTACTCTGGGTTACCGCACGAGCATCCTATGGACCATCTAGAATGGTTCAAGGATCTAATCGCTGCTATTCGGATTGAAGGAGTCCCCGAAGATTACCTGCTGTGCAAGCTCTTCAGATACACGCTGAATGGAGAAGCGATGCACTGGCTTAGGCAGCAACCCACATGATCCTTAACATCCTGGGCCGACATTAAGAATGCTTTCTTACGAAACTTCTTCGATGAGACGCACGCTGAAGAACTTCGGAACAAAATTTCCACATTCTCGCATGAGGCTGGAAAGTCCTTCAAAGATGCGTGGATTAGATTTAGGTTCTTCCAGCGAGACTGTCCACACCACGGATTTAACGAAGTGCAGCTGCTAAGCACTTTCTTCCGAGATCTCGCCTTACAGTATCAAATGGCTCTTGATACGGCGAGTGAAGGAAACTTTACTACTCGGAATCCGTTGGAAGCTGTGAGACTTATCGAAAACCTTGCTAACATCAGCAGCACCAAAAACACTGACTCTGAACGGAAGAAGTCTGTAGCTTCTATCAGGAAGGAACAGATGGACGAAGTAAGAGCTAAGTTAGATGTGGTGCACGAGCTTCTTAGGAAGCAAGTCTGTTTAGCTGAAGGAGAAGTAGCAGATACGAAAGGAGAAGAAAATGTGAACTACATCGGAGGTACCGGATTCCAGAAATTTGGAAACCAGGGCGGAAACAAAAACTTCTTTGGAAATGGTCAAAGAAGTAACCAGAGTTCACAATTTCAAAAACCCTTCAACAACAGCAAAAGCTACTCGAACTCCTACTACCAGAATCCACCACCCCAGACTCAGGAAAGCGAGATCGAAGAGATGCTTGATCGAGTACTGTTGGGACAATAACAAATCAACGTGGATTTCAACGGTAAAATTGACTCCGCCTACAACAATCTGAACACCAAAATCGAGACCTTAGGGACTCAGGTGAGAAAACTTGAAACGCAAGTAATTCAGACTGGCAAAACTATAAAGAGGCAAGAAGCTTTCGCTAGAGAGGCATGAGCTGATAAAGGAAAACACCACGTGAATGCCATCATAGATGATGATTTCTGGCAAGTGGTGAGACATGAAAAGCTTGAGGAAGGAGACTTCGAAATCGAAAGCTCCATGAGTCTCGACCGATGTCGATTAACTCGCATTGATCGACAGACCATGACGAAGATCGATGGACGGATTACTCTAGTCATCGATCGACGTCGTCCGCTGAATCGACTGAATGCAATGCGGTTAAAATTCTAACTCATGAGGAATTCGCAGCTAAGCATCCTCACCCACCCTCCCCTTTCAATGATAAAATCGATCGATCGGTTGAGCCAACCATCGATCGACAGAGTGAGTCCGACGTCGATCGTCACAACACAGCTCCCATCGATCGACAGGCACCTCTGACATACCGAGTGCGGTTACCCTCAATCGATAATGACTATATAAACGCACTCAGACCACCACCTAAACCATTAGCTAACCCACCCGAACCCAAACCTAACCCTTTAAATAGTTCACCAGAACCTATTCAAGAAGATCAGGAAACTGAAGGGAGAAGGTTAAGGAAAAGAAAGGAGAAAATTCTTAAGAACCTTAAGAGCGAAGCTAACGAGAAGGAGATGGATGGTTTCACTAAAAGAGTCCTCAGAATCTCAATCAAAGGAGCTTTTGATGAAGCTTACTTCACACACCGGTTGTGAATGTTCTTCAGAGAAACAAAGGTAACTGAGGAGGACATTAGGAGAATATTTCATCAAGTTAGAGAGAAGATGAAACACAGGATCACATTGACGAAGAAGAGTAATCCTGGGAAGTTTGCAATACCATGCGTAGTCAAGGGTGTTGAATTTCCCCATTCAATGTGTGACACAGGAGCATCAGTGAGTTTCCTCCCTAGGATCATGGCAGACCAGCTTGGTTTAACCATCGAACCTTCAACAGAATCCTTCACCTTCGTGGATCTTTCAGAAAAACGATCAGGAGGTATCATAAGAGATCTGGAGGTACAGATTGGTAATGCCCTTGTCCCGGTAGATTTTCATGTCCTGGACATCAAGCTTAACTGGAACTCTTCAGTTCTGCTTGGAAGATCTTTCCTAGCTACAGTAGGAGCTGTATGTGACATGAACAAAAACAAATTGTGTCTGACGCTGATAGACCCCAACATCCACTACGACCCTATCCAATCTAAGAGAAAAGTTATTAATTCTGTGGATTACGGGAAAGAACTTGGCTTCATTGGCGCATGCCATTGTGGAGCAGAGTACGAATCGGAGTACGAAACAGAGTACTCAGAATCGAACGACACCTCCACTTTTTTATCGATTGATTCCAATGAGTCAACAGTGACCGATGACCGCAACAACATGTCGCTCGATGTTGATCAGCCGGTTGACCATTTCGCTCCACATAATCATTGTTACCCACACTTTGCCTTTCAACCTCCAAGCAAGAGAGGACGTGATGATTATTCCATAGGCAGTTAGGCAGACAGTGGTTTCCATGAAAGTTTTGCAGTTGACACTGTAATTACTTCACCTAACGAGGAACATACAGAGGAATACGATGAGGATTATTGGAAGGAACGTGCAATAGAAATGTCTTTGCAGGATGAAAGACTTGAAACACATAAGTTCACCACCACGTTTCCAACATCGTTCGACGAAGTGCACTCCACATCGGTCGATACCCACCCTCGTCCAGCAAAACAACCGCTCACATCGATTGACACCCATACAGGAACATCGATCGATATTCGCACCGCAGCAAAAATTCAGGAGCAGGAGAATATTCCCTCTCCAACTAGGTTTATAGATACCTATATAAAACATTTTGCACCCATAAAACCACCTCCACACACCAAAGCAGACACAGAAGCAGAAAAGATGAACACTCTTTCATCTACATCAACAGGAAAATCCATGAAGAGCAATCATCTCAAGAACACAAGTTTTGCAGAAATTATTCTGCCATCGATCGATGCATCTGTATCTACATCGATCGATACTACTCTTAACCATAATCTTTCTATTTCTAAATTGAATGATAATGCAAACATTGATTACGGTTTTCTAACACCTGATGAATTTGGTATTTTCAGGGACCCAGATGGCAACACACGTGCAATAGATAGAAGGATCTTACAAGTGTCCAGAGAGGACATAGCAGATATTCTTCAAGTGGCCAATGGACCAGACAACCTATTCTCACAGCAACGTGGCACTTCAGACGTCATTCAAACAGATCCTAACAACCACGTAGGAGTCGCCGCAACAGAAATCAATCCAGATCTATCACGCCAACCAAAAGGCCAAGCATCGATCGATGGGACAACCCAGACATCGATTGACAGGGTAACACCAACGTCGATGGATAAGGATGACCCGACGTCGATCGACAGACGTTATGAATTTGGAAATCGCACTTTTGACATGTACGGAGCCAGAATGTTCACTTGGGAACGATGGGATGAGTATGGAGTCTACATAGATGGGTGTGGACACGCACAAGGCGTAGCTGGTGAGATGATACCTGTCACAAAGGACAACATCAAGAAATTACTGAAAAGAGCATCTCTTTTTGAAGAGAGCCACATCTGTCTTCCAGAACATGCCACATCCTTCACACTCACAAGACTGGCACCAGAACTCTACACCAAAGATGAAATCAACGAGATGGTGACTGGTATTTGTGGAGCTCAGGAAAACCTGGAGAGGAGCTCAAATCATTGGTAGAAGATACACATCAACCTTTGGATAGAAATGAGGACAAAAATTGAGAGTTTACGTCAGCAACTTGAGATGGAAGCCACAACCTCAGCATCGATCGATGCACCACATGCACCATCGATCGACGTCAGTCTTCCTACAGCCCAGATTCCTGCAGAACCACAATGTTCAGAAGAACACAAGGATGAATGGGAAGACTGATACATCGACAAAAGAATAAACGACGTGTACTACCCTCTCAACAACAACGTGGACTGGCTGAGCAAGATCTGGACACCATTCGCAAGAAGGACCAACAACCAGCCACATCGATCGACGTGTGTACCATCACATCGCTCGACGCTAAGATCTCAGCCATGGATAATAGGCTGCAGACTTACGAAATCATGCATGACCGCTTCGTATCACCAGTCATGCTAGATTTAAACAAATTGTCTAATCAAATACTTCATGCCCAAAGGGATATTGATAACATTACTAATCAAAATTTTTTGCAGGCAAACTCATCTTCGATCGACAGGCTACAAGGGCCATGGATCGATGGCAAGAATCCTGTGGAGTTACTTCCCTACACAGTAGGAGAGGTTGACAAGATCACATCCAAGATCTACACTGCTATAGACACCATGGAGGAACGACTTGACAAATGCTGCGATGACATCTACTTTCCATTCGACAACAGAATCAGTGGACTAGACAGCCACGCAGAATAGCTACAGAGAGAAGTCAAAGCCATTCAGAGGCAACTCGCAGCTCAACACCAGATATCAGCATCGATCAACAGAAGCGAGCAAAATCGCTCGATGGTAAGTCGCCTGGATTGACCGACGAACACATAATTGCATCGATCGACGCCGAGTCTACACCAGTCGACGTGCAGCTGATACACAAAACGATAGAGTCAATGCTCAAGGAACTGACAGAACTTTCAGCATACACCTATGACAACATAGGCTGGCACCAGGTCAGCATTTAAAACGTTCAGGATAGGCTACAGAACATCTCCAATGTACTTGAAAAGATGGATGACAAATGGACAAGAAATGATGAGGCCACAAGAAGTTTCATTGCATCTTGGTCCAGAATGTGCAGAGATGACGTGGATGCTTGTTTTCCAACAAGCAGCTGTTTCACCACCAAATAGCCAATCATTACCACAGTCAAGCTAAATGACTATAACCAAGCGCTGAGCGGGAGGCAACCCACTATTAGGTATTTTATTTTGGTTGTATTAGCTAGCATTTATTTACTTTCGTTTTATTTCTTTCAGATTTAGGAGACCCAGGTAGGAGGACCTGAATATCGACCGCCGACGAGACGTCGACATCGCTCGATATGGACAACCACACGACGATCGATGTAACATTTTCCCATCGGTCGATATCTAATTCGGTCAGATGTATCTTCTCTACTTGTTACATTTCGTACATTATGAACTATTCCATCATAACTCCGGCTGAGTTACACTGGGACAGTGTAATTTAAGTCTGGGGGAGATTTACTGATATAATTTATTTTATTCTTATATAAAAGGAATTTTAATAAATTATGCTTAGCTATTAAAAATAGGGACTATAATCTTATATTGATTTAAACTTGAATATCTAACCAATCTTTAGAACCATTTTAGATTTACTGATTGCAGATAGCACTATAGATGCTAAAGCAGATCAACCTATCAACTACACACTTGCCTTGAACGTATGAAGTAACCAAAGCTGATTTCCAACACTAAACCTGACATAACCGCTTGTCTTGGGGCTTGGTATACATGGGATCGGATTCTTCAGACAGGTCTGGAAGGTAACGCCTTGTGTAGATTATTTATCACATTTTCTCTCTCTAAATTTCGACCCTAGAATAGTTAGTGAGTTACAAAAAAAAATAAGATCTATTGTTTACTTAGGATGAGTCTGAACAGGACTTGGTGGCTAAAACCATTAAGGCTTGATTCATAAAGACTCCAATAAAAGAGTTCGAAACTGGACTTGGAGTCGGCAATCTTCAAGGCTCGCTTTCGCAAAGAACTCTTGGATATAGGTCAAACAGAAGTTAACAGAACTTGGTGGCAACCGCCATTAAGTTTTGATTCATGGAAGCCTGTCCAATCTTGGTCACTGATCCTGCAATGGAAGCAGACTTTGACTCAAGAGAGAAAATTAGAGAGAGAGAAACTAGGAACTAACTTTTACCTGCAGCTCCAGATACTTGTCTAAAATCCTTGCATCCTAAGAAATTAAGTCAGTAGAGGGGATGTCAGACGTGAATTGATGAGTTGTGTTATGTTAGAAATGGTTGCTAAGCTAGGATATTGCATAGTATGCTTCTGTGATTAGGACTTTTTAGATCTGGTTGCAAAAATGTTGAGGAAAAGATTTCTATGGTTTAAAATCTTAAGTCCCTAATATTTTCAAACCTCTTTCAGAGAGAATGCATGTATGTTTTGCTTGAGGACAAGCAAAAGGGTAAGTCTGGGGGAGTTGATATACCTTGGATTTGACCCGTTTTCATCCATGGTATATAGGTGTTTTAATATATATATATATCTATGTTTTCAACTCTTCTAGGTATGTTTTCAGGTTCAGGTGCATTTCGGAGTAAAGCTATGACTTTGGAGCATTTTGGAGCTTAAAGGACATTTCACCCGAGCTGACCATGTAGAGGTCGACGAGAGGAAGAACAGTCGATCGATGCGCATCAGTGCTGTCGATCGACACCAAGAGATGCCTCGACAGATGAAGATTAATATCGATCGATGTATGCAAGTACCATCGATCGATGTCGAGACATTGGACACTCGACATTTTGGATCCAGCGGACTTAAAACCCAAGGCCAAGCCAAATTACGAAAATGCCCTGACGAGTTTTTAACCTAGTAGATTATATACTGCCTAAGTGATTGGAAAGCTTTTGTTACAGTTTTACTTTGAGAGAGAAGAGAGAGTTTTGGAGAGAAGATCACTTGTGATTGGAACCTCTTGTTTTCATTTATTTTCATCTATACTATGAATTTCCATTTCTTTATTGTTATGAATTGCTTTGCTATGTCAGAGTAGTTCATTTATTAGATCCAGGGTTCATATAGGTTTGTGGGATTAGCCACAAACTATAGATCTGCCTTGTTGTGATATTCATGATAGATTTGTATTCATTGCTTGTTTTAGCCTTGCTAACTAGAACTTGATCATAGGATTGCATACTCAAGCACCCTTGTTATCCCATCCCTACATCTATCTATCATATTAGGACTGCGAGAGAGGGCTAACCGCCAATTTAGTATCTTAATAGGGCATATCATACTCGCGCATAGGCCTGGCTAGAATCCGTCGATCGATGTCCTCAACTGACTATCGGTCGACGTAGGCAAAGGTGTATTAGTCGACGTCCCAATAGGACCATCGATCGACACTCTTTCGTTGTCAACATACTAACCGTTGAGACACGAGAGCTAGCTTGTTAACCAGTGAAACATGCGACAGCTGATCAGTGAATTAAGCGGTTGAGCTCTAACATATCATGCATGCAAAAATTAGGCATCTATAGGTATTATAATCTCCAACACCTGAATAGTGGCCCTGCATCTAATATCATTTCTAACCAAGTTACATTTACTATTTACTTCGCTTTTTACTATTGCTATTTCATTTAAACATTTACAACTCTTAGAATTAATAAGTACTAGATTTAATTGTTCCCTAGCTCCTTGTGGATTCGATCCCTAAGTACTACATCTGAACCTCTTTTGATGAGAGTAACACTCCTTAGGGTAATTTGAGTGGTATCAGTTGCGTATCATGTGGATCTGAAGAAGGAGAAGATTGATTCCTACGGTCCAATCTTTGGAGAGGTAACACCCAAAAGGGAGCAGAAAATTCTAAATTCTTTAAACCGCTGACGCATATGATTCCGTATATGTTGAGTGACTATATTCCTGCCAATATCCGAGCCCCTAGCAAGAAGAAGTTCTCATTCAGTAGGAGGAGCAAAAGATACACTCCACAAAACACCCAAATTGGCGATTGCGGGGTGTATTCGTTGAAGTTTGTGGAGTGTCTAGCGCTTGGTGTAACGTTTGATGGGATAAACGATAAAAATATTCAAGGTTTACGGATAAAAATGGCAGCAGAGATCCTCGCTGAAGGAGGAAATTTTGTGATGAGCATATTGATGGCTCATTGAACCTATGTTTGTTATTTTGTATTTGACTTATGTTGTTGTTTTGTACTTGACTTATGTTATTTTGTACTTTATTAAATATTTGACTCAGTCTTATCGTTTTTATAACCCAGCCGTGTTGTATATGTGTAGCTCAGCCTTACCCCAAACATACCCTAGAATCGTAAAATGTTTATATAACTCAGTCGTATCGATTAGTATAAGTCAGCCGTTACGATATTATAACTTTGTCATACCTCAGACATACCCTATCAACAAAAAAATTAAATGTTTATACTTTAAACTGTTAAATTGAAACTCCAATTATAAATTTGAAGTTAATATATAATCAACTTAATGTGT
Source organism: Brassica rapa (assembly GCF_000309985.2). NCBI lineage: Eukaryota > Viridiplantae > Streptophyta > Magnoliopsida > Brassicales > Brassicaceae > Brassica > Brassica rapa. The sequence continues at coordinate 22,520,632 of NC_024803.2, forward strand.
CTTCTTTATTGAATTTACGAGTTTAGAATCATTCATGATCTTGAGGTATATGCTGTCTTACAATTACTCAGTTTAACTGATATATATATAAGGTGTGAGCATAATTCAAAACTCATAAACGATTATTGTGTTATTTATTATGAATTTTTGTTTTTATAATATTTCGTGCACCATTAACCCTAAATAAGCAACCCTAAACCCTAAATAAGCAAACCTAAACCCTAGATAAGCAATCCTAAACCCTAAACTCCATTTACTAAGTCAGCCGTAAATGTTAAAGTAACTCAGCCGTAAAGTGTAACTTAATCTTGACGTTTGGCGGGAAAAAGATAACTAATTATTGGGAAATTTTAACTCGAGACGTTTGACGTTTACCTCTTTATATATTGTCTCCTCTCTTACACCTTTCTCTCTCTAGAAAAAACCTAAACAATATATCTCCATCCCCATCAAAATTTATGCCGATTGTTCCTGGTTATTCAACGATGTTAGTGAACAGTGTCAATGCGATACTAAGCTCTGCAAATCGTGAAAACCTCCCTCTTCTATACCCTGGTCCGGGTGAATTGCTTGACACAACCAGTACTATCTGGTTCAAATTTTTAAGTGATCTCTCCCTCGTCATCCCGTCGATTCTTGCAGAAGGATGGGTTCATGATTGGCCGACATACCGTGTCATTCCCGATCATTTTAAGGAACGTTGGTTTCTTCAACTCGATGTAAGAACAGTTTTTCCACTTAAAATGGCAGCATAGCGTCGTTGAGTTATTTTTATTGTGTTCTCAACAGTTTTGTAATCTTTTTTGTTGTAGCGCAAAAACACGTGGGATCGAAGGCATAATTCGACACTTTGGACACATTTTATCTTGTGCCCAGAACACTATTTCGTTGCCAGGTGCACCATTTGAAGAGAACTTGGTCAAACAAAGGCGACAAGCCTCCGTGGATGTTAACTAGAGTTTGGCGTGATCTCGTCCACATGTTTGAAGAGTTTGGTTCTGACCATTTTGTTTTCTAAAATTGATGCCTTGTCTGTATTTTGAATCTGATAATTTCGATTCTTGAATGTAAACATGTCTAATTCAAATTTCTTTTATATTAAGTACTATAACTCAGCCATAATGTGAATATAATTTAGCCGTATCTGTTAAAATAACTCAGAGAGAACGTATAAGGTAACTCAGCTGTGAATGTTAGCTCAATGACAACTTGAAGTTAACTCAGCCAAAACGTATAAGGTAACTCAGTTGTGAATGTTAATTAAACATAAACCCAGCCATACGTGATCGAAACTCAGCCGTTATTAAACTAATGATAATTTAGCCATGGTAAAACATAGCCAAAATCCAGCTGTGAATGTTAATATAATACATTTCTAAGGGGACGTTTCCACTTGCTTGATTGGACTGTGTTATCGATTAATCATAGGGCGTGTGGAAAATGAGACGGCTCAAACCTAATATCTAATTATTAACAGTTTGGAATACACGGCTGCCACGCATGTGTCGAGGGATTTACAATATCGAGACATTTAAATATTATTATATTTAATAAAAAGGAAATAAGTAAACGACGTCGTTTCATCATGTCATCTTCTTACTCACCCTAATTCCATTTTGTTACTGAAATTGTTTTGAGAATCAAAATGTATTCTTCATCCTGCGTTTCAGGAAATTCTTACATACGACGTTTGAACGCGGAAAGAGGAACGCCAAAACAATGTTGGTGTGGTGAACCCTGTTTCATTTCTACATCTGGAACCGCTACAAATCCAAGAAGATTGTACTTTTGCTGTGGAAAAGGATATAATAAGGTTCGTTTTGTTTTGGTTTTTATTTCGCATGTTCTGTAACGTAATACTTAGATCTGGTTATATTGTGAAAACAGAGACATTTCAAATGGGCGGATGAGTGTTTGGTTGAAGAGGTTGAGGATATAAAGTCACTAATAAGTGGCATGAACAAAGACATCTCGATGAGACTAGCAGCTCCACCAACCCACAGCGCTCTCCATGGCCTCGCACCGAAAACACACCCTTCGATGTCTCGGGCTATGATGATCCAAGAGCAGCGATCAACAGCAACGAGTGCCGCCACCGTCTCCTGTCCGACAACTGGGACGACTACGACAGCCTCTTCTACAATGCTTGGCTGGGAGTCTCTATCGAGCCCACCAAATTCCTCGACCGAAGCATCCTAAAGAAGCTCGGGATCGAGAGAGATATTCAGGACATGATCACACAGCTCGAACTCGGCACCATGCCCTCTCGCGCTTACGACCTCTACCCCGATCTCGTCCGCCTGTTCATGGCCACTGTCGAGGTCACCTACAGGACTTCATCAGCGAGGGTAGCAGGAGATGGTACTTTGACCTTCTTCGCCAGAGGGACACGCTACAGGATCACTATCACCGAGCTCTGCTGCATCTACAGTTTCGATGAGAGCGTCGCCTCCTACACGGTCCCACCTTTCCCACACCTCGAGAGATTTTGGGACATCTTCGGCACAGGAGTTTGGGACACGAACAGAGCCGTGCTATCAGACATCCGCCATCCTGCACTTCACTACTTCCTACGGCTCCTTGCAAACACACTGGTTTGCAAGATGGAGCCCAACAAGGTCAGGATAAAGGAGCTCACATTACTTTTCTGTGCAGTGAATGGCGTGGTGGATTTGGTTGAGTTGGACGAGGACGGCGAAGTAAGCCCGCTGAACCTCAGAGCTGTCTTTGCCACGCACTTGGTGGAGTTGAGAAGAAGCCTTTCAACAGCAAGGGTAAGAAGAAGAAGACAGTTGGGAGTCTTCTGACCCCGATTTTCCAGTACCTCGGCATCCGCCTCGACCCTCACTCTGCCGGCCGCGACCACGCCTTCCACGACGAGCAGCACTTGGTGCACTCGCTATGGCTCGAGGAAGGGAAACTCTGGCGTTTCAGGATCCGCGATGAGCATCGCCTTCTACCCCTACCGGATAGGAGGATCACTGATTTTGGGAACAGTGTGGAGCAGCTTCGATGCATGCTAGACGAGGCATTCCTCCGCAACCCCCGGAACATGTCACGCCGACCTCCCGGCATTCGCCGTACCAGAGCTCAGGACGCACAGGCACCGCCTCTCCCCGACTTCTCGAACATACCGGACATCCCCATGCACGACCAGAGAGACTTTCAGAGTTTCGTGGTGGACGCTCTTCAGGCCATCTGGGCTAGAGTGTCTTGTCGGAGCAGGAGAGCTACAGGAGCGCAGGCACCAGCACCAGCAGCAGCACACAGGGACCCTTCCCCGGAGGACGATGAGGCGACTGACGAGGACACCGACTAGTCCTCATATCTCTATCTCTTATCTTCCTATTATGAACTTGTCTTTTTATTTTCTGAACTTGTAGGATTTATGTTCTTAAACTTATATTTTATGTTTGAGAATGTTTATTATTTCTTATGCTTGATTGTCTAACAGAGCTAACATTAGGCAGGAACTTAAAGTTCGACTCCAAGCGCATGCAAAATTTCTGTGCTTCGCCATCGATCGATATGGAGTGGATTACATTGATCGATTCTCGGCGATTAACATCAATCAATATGGAGAGGATTACATCGATTGATGTGTAGTACGGATAGGTACTTCATTTTTACTCTAACATTCTCAAACATCTAACTTGCTTTTAACCTACCCTTGGGCACTTTGCACCGAGGCGGTGCAATTTAAGTATGGGGTAGGTAGTTACTAACACCACTTTCTTGAGTTTTTGTCAAAAAAAAAATCTTTTCAAAAATAATTTTATTGAGTCAAGAAGGGGATTATGAACTAATAATTTCTACTTGAATGTCTAACCACTTTCTAGCACCATTCTAGATTTACTGATTGCAGATAATATTATAGATGGTAAAGTGGATCAACCAGTCAACTATACACACTTACTAGCTTGTTAGAAAGAACCAAAGCTAACCTCCACCACTAACCTTACTTCACTGCTTGTCTTGGGGTTTGGTATACATGGGATCGGATTCTTCAAACAAGTCTGGAAGGTAAAGCCTTGTGTAGAATTATATATCACATTCCTCTCTCTAATTTTAACCCTAGATTAGTTAGTAATTAATATTTCTATTCTAGATATCAAAAAAAAAAAAAAAAAAGATCTATTGTTTAATTAGGATGAGTCTGAATAGGACTTGGTGTGTAAAACCATTAAGGCTTGATTCATAAAAGACTCCAATAAAAGAGTTCGAAACGGGACTTGGAGGTGGCAATCTTCAAGGCTCGCTTTCACAAACAATTCTTGGATATAGGTCAAAAAGAAGTGAACAGAGCTTGATGGCAACCACCATTAAGTTTTGATTCATGGAAGCCTGTCAAATCTTGGTCACTGATCCTGCAATGGAAGCAGACTTTGACTCAAGAGAGAAATTAGGAACTAACTTTTACCTGCAGTTCCAGATACTTGTCTGAAATCCTTGCATCTTTTGATCGATACTCTCAAGGTAAAGCTTACACTTTTTACATTGAGAGATGAGGTTGGTTGAGGAGATTGATAATAAGATTAGTTAAGATTGTTGGCTAGATGACTTTGGTTGCTAACCTAGGATATTGCATAATGTATTTCTGTAAGAAGGAACTTTTAGATGTGGAATGCAATATTATAGAGGTGATAATTTCAATGTTTCAAATCTGTGAGTCCCTGATGTTTTCAACCCTCTTCCAGAGAGACTGTCCGTTGATTTGACTTGAGGACAAGTCAAAGGATAAGTCTGGGGGAGTTGATATACCATGACTTTCACCTGTTTTTATACATAGTATATAAAAGTTTTAAGATGTATTAATCATGTTTTAGAGTCTTTTCAAAGTAATTACAGGTTTATTCACCTGATGGAAGGAAATGATACTTTTGGGACATTTTTGAATGCTTTTACGCAAGGAAAATCGATCGACGCTTGAAGAGCAACATCGGTCGATCATAATCACTTACCATCGATCGACAAACATACATGTGCATCGATCGATGCCCAGTCACATGAATGTGATCGCGAATTAAAAGATTTCATTTCCCAGAAGATTTATTATTTGCAACTTAAGTCCCTAGCCGCCTGTTAGGCTATATGTACTAGGGTTTTGTATCATTTTAGGCAGACACTTGCAAAAGACCTAGTTTGGAAAAGGAGCATTTTTGGCTACCATTAGAAGAGCTTAGGATTGGAGAGATAGATCTGAGACTGCAAAACAGAGAAGATCTTGAATTCCTTTATTTCTATTACTCTATCGATTTGTGTTCTATGTTTCATTTGAGTTTATTTCATGCCATCACGAATTTGTCTCTCATGAATATGTTTGAGTAAACCAATTGTTAGGTTTAGGTTTCTCACCATGGTTGAAATTATGTACTGCTAATATGACTATTAAAAAGGTGTTTTGATTGTTCTTTCATTGCTTGTGAACTTAATGCTAAAATTGAGATTGATCAACTTCATTTTAGATCTTAGGATTAATTGAGTCCAACAAACCGTTTCCCCTCAATACCGGAACCCACTTGCGTGATCTAACTAACTCAGGCGCAACGACAGTTGGTCTGAGAAGGTTAGAGAACAAGTTAAACCCGTTCGCAAAACTCGCAAGAATAACCATCGATCGATGCAACTATCGTTATGTCGGTCGATCGTTACAAAGGTGTATCGGTCGATGTACATCATGTCACATCGATCGACACTCTCTCGAGATTAAAATACGACAGTTGAGATCCGAGATCTAGCGAAGATAACCTATCCGGTCAAATTATTATTTATTTCAAAAACCATCAAACCCTTTAGTCTAAACTAAGTGCATACATTTCATACCAGAGATTTACCTGAATCTAGCTGCTTTCCCATTCTTGAAACCACTTCAATTCAATCTATCGTTTCACTATTGTTTTCGATTTATCATTTACTGCTTTTAAAACTATTAAAACCTTTTAGTCTATCTTCATTTCTAATTATTTAAGTCTGTTGAGTAATCCTAGAGTCTCTGTGGATTCGATCCCTAAGTACTACATCTGAACCTCTTTTGATGAGAGTAACACTCTTTAGGGTAATTTGAGTGATATCATTAATCAGTGAGTATTTGTGTGGTAAAGAGTTGGAGATTTTGTGTCCTGAAGTTGAGAATCACCCATGTTCTTCAGCCTTTGATTTTAATCGGTAAAGATGTAAGTTGTTGTGTGGATCGGTTTTATGTGAGCATTTCTGTTGGATTGACTGCGATTCAGCTTTGTTCTGATTGAGTCAGACCTTTTCTTGATGTGGTACTGATCAGGTTTGGCGTGGCTCAATCTTAAAATGGAGTATCAGTTGAGTTCAGACAGTGTTTTATTTGAACCGGTAAACTTTTTTGTCTTTTGATCCAAATCAGTTTAGATTGTAACCAGCTGGCTGAGTTGTTGTTCTTACTCTCTGGATTAATTTCTTAATCCCTTTTGTGGATTTATATTAGTTCATTTCATGGTCCCCTAGCATCTAGACAACTTAGCTGAAACGATTTATGTTTGAACCGAACTGAACTGCTTTGAACTAAGCCGAGTAGAGTTTCTATTGGAATCGACCTGACTGATCTTGTATCCACACATTCTGAATCAGGAGTGAAATGGAGTTCTATTAGTTGAGCTCGAGTCTAGTCTTCCCTAGCCAATCTCATGGAATCAAAGGTGAGTCTAGATAGATGAATGATGAGTAGTGAATAAATATTTCTTGATTGAACGTACTGATTGTAGATGATTGATATGCTTTGTCTCTTGATCAATATTTAATTGGTGGGGTGTTTACTTAGTGTAAACACTTAATAAATATGTATGAATGATCGTAGAGGTTTATTCCGAACCTTAGTACTTGTTCTCAAGTACTAATATATTAGATTATTAAATATATGAGTACAAATCATGAAGTCTTATTGTATACTCACTCTCCCGAAGTTCCCGTATTACCGTGAATTGTTCCTGCGATATGGAACAAGGTCACGAAGACACGATGATGGGGTCGCACCCTGGAGGCCGTGTAACTGCATGCAGCGTTTGTTTTTCGATCTTGGAATATCTAATGGAGATGATGGTTATATTTATTTCCCCTCTAGGCTCGGTAGCCTTGGTGGTTTCCGGGTTTAGTTTATATATATATATATATATATATATATATATATATATATATATATATATATTATAAGTATCAGTGTATGGCGGGTGTCGTGGAGATGATGTTTAAGATAAGATTCACATCGATGGAATGATAGGCTTTATATATGCATTCTTATTAGTTATGAAATATATTTCCACTGCATACAAATGGAGTTGATTGTTCGAGATATTACTAATATACGTTGGGGTGCGGGACTAGGCTCACTGAGTAAACTAGTTACTCATGACTCATTTGTGATGCAGGTAACCAGTAGACGGGAGACCTTACTCTAGGACGGGAAGGAACGTCATTAGCCAGCGGTAGTTTTATTATCCTTGCAAAGTCATTTTGATATATCTTATGTATAAGATTTGTAGACCGAAAACCTCGAAGTTAAATTATAACAAATTTTGTAAGATGCTTTTAAATGATATATATAAAGATTGTTTTTAAAGTATAGGTTCCATATGATATTATTCTTTGTCCGGACGAACTAACTATCAGATATTTCTTTTTCAGGTTGAAAAGCATAGAGTGATATTCGATTGGAGCGTTGGTTTTCTTTGGTTGTTAGTCTAAGGTGATCGGAGGTATTCTGATAACTTCGGATCGACCATCGAGGAACATCGACCGTGTCATTTCCGGTTATCTACGATTGGGGGTGTCACAAATGTGGTATCAGAGCATGGTTATATGATGCTAGAATGGGACTTGTTTCAAATGTTTTTCGAGTCAAAATGAGTCGCAAGGATAAGTAGGATATGCTGGCTTGTTCCTTTTATTAGGATAGATAGTCATGGGTAGTTACCTAACCTTGATCTTTCATAGCAGAAGCACCAAGACAAGATTGAATGGGTGGACCGTGCTTACCGATGTTACTATCATTATGCTCAAGTTTGCTACCCTCATGGTCGGGTTCACTACCGTCCTGTTAGGAATCAGTAACATGCCTTCCTGCCGTTCTTTTGAGTTCTAGTGGGAATGTTAATTCTTTAGATAGGTATATGAGACAGAACTGATACATCAAATACATCTTCGGACTTGTGTGTTATCAATGTCAAGCTTATGCTGAGACGTACAAACACCAGAGCCGTACAAGCCAAATTATTTTGTATTTGTTTCAAGCTTAGTATTGGACGAAGAGATGGTTTCATTGTATTACAAGATGATGGAAGTACCAAAAGCATTTTTTTTGCAACTAAATATCATGAAGCTTATGATGCAAAGAAGAAGAAGTTGGGACCACAAGATACTGAAGAAAGACTAAACCGTTCGAAGTATACTTTGGCTTGAGGCAGATTTGGGATCCAACACTCAGGGTATAATATTGATGTGGCCGTTTTTCAAAGAATTACATGAAGGATTTGGCATCAAGCTATTTGGAGATGAACGCTATGAGTTGTTGGTCGAGTGTCAAGAATTACTTCAGAGAGATGAGATCGAGTTGGACAGATTTCAAGAGTTCATGAAGTAGTATTTTGTACACAAGATATGGGACCGATTGAAGACTCAGTTTATGGAGTTGGTACATTAAGATGTTTCCATCAAGAGGATGAGTCGAGGATCATTAAGAATTTATCCGTGGACTTAGCCAAGAATTTTGGAGTAAATAAAAGACCATGGATTTTAAGAGCTTTGAGTAGATGGTGGAGTATGACTTGAATGTTAAAGAAATTATTGATGAAGAAGTTCCCCAAATCCTATAGATCGTTTAATTTCCAACCAGTGAAGATCGAAGGTCAGTTTCAAGCAGTGGATTAAGTCGCTGGGATGATTTTGGGTGTACATTTCATCAGATCAAAATCGAGGACCTTGAGTCGTTATGGTTATGACTAGAAAGGACATAATGGTCGTGATTGTCAAAGTTTGGGAAATCTTGGAACGTTTGCATCATTCGCGCTTTGGTGGTTCTTGTGAAGAGTTAGGATTTTAGGTTACCCTTCCTCATGAAGTTACCCGATCTATGTTACCTATACCTAGGATACCACTTGTTGAACTTGCTCGCTTTTCCTTACCGTTAGTCCACATCCAAGTGTTAGGCTATTTGGGTAGAGCCTACACTTTATAGTTGTCTGGACCGTCAAAACCCCTGAAAGGTCCAATCACAGGTTTGCTTCTTATCCCATTGTGTGTTGTATGCATTTTAAAATTTTTATAAATGATTGAAATAAAATATATATATATATATATATATATATATATATATATATATATATGTGAATTGTGATCAAGGTGTCACAAGAGACCTTGCCTATGGATGGATTTTCCGCTTATATTGTGTTTTATTCGGGAACAACACATAGTTGTAGTTCCCGAGCACTGTCATAGTATTACAAGGGATTCACTTTTGTGAATTAAAGTTTACCATTCTTATTCTTGGAAGTATTGTCTGCCAGTTAAATTAATCGTATGCCTTCCCCATTCCATAATACTTCCGTTAGAGCGATATGTTTCTATCTAGAATGGGATTGTCTATCTAGATACCGAGCTCAATTAGGATATTAAGGAAAGAAGTCTTTCGAAGAGGACCAATTATTGTTGGCCTACAATGGTACTCTACCAAGTGTTTGAGCATCGCTTATATCAGTCTGGCAAGTTGAAAACCATTTGGGAAAACGGTGTAGAAGTGTAATCTAGTAACTTGATCGTTTAGAAAGTAGAAGATGAAAATGAGCATAGTAGAAGACATTCTGATAATCAGGAAAGAAGAAGATGTGGTTAAGGCATTGAAAGGATGGTCGGCATCTAAAAGTAACATGTTCAGTATTCTTGTTGAACCTTGATTCGCTGCAATAGTCTAGGGATCTCACCAAGTGGTTCTCGCCGAGTTCTAGTAGTAGTTAGAAGATTTTTTTGGAGAAAGGTTTCCCTCGACCTAGATATTTTCTCGGGGAATGCCCATGTCAGTGATAAAGAAGAAGGACAAGATTTTGTGGTTATGTTCAACTATAGATGACATGGCTATGGTTAAGTATCAACTTTCTAGATGAAACCCATATTAACCGCTGAGCTGATTGATTGAGAAAGGTATTACCTGGGAATGAGGTAAAAGGAGTAAAGAAGAAGCCAATCATTTAGAGGAAGTCTCTATGTCTACGTACATCTTAGCTATGCATGAGTCGGAGTTGGTTTCAGTTAATGTTGCTCTTCAGAATTTTCCATCATTCTGGTATGAAGAAAGAATGCAAGTTTCACTGATCAAAGAAGCCCTAAGAAAGGCAAATGTTGTTGGTTATGCTTTATGGAGTGGGAAATTTGTTTTCGATATAGTAAAGGATCTCAAGAATCATGAAGCGAAACTTGGATTGATTTATTCGGCTGCCTTATAAGGAGAGAGTTGAGAGTCTTGAAGATCACAAGTAGTAAATCAAGATGGCTTACTCGTTTGTATCTAAGGAACTCAGTTGAGGAATGAGAACTTAAGGAAAACTTAGGAGGAGCGGGATAAAGATAATTTCAGTGGATTATATGAGGAGTGTTATATACACAAGGTTAGTTAGAAAAGACGTGAAAGAAGGAACTCAAGTTCTACCAGAAGATTAAACTAGATGACTAGAATGAGATGTTAAGTGAACGCCAAAGAAGATAGCTGAGTTAAGGAATATGTATGACCGCAAGGCATATGAGAATGCTAAGGTTGTTAAGATATCAAAGGATATATCAATACATAAAGTATGAAGTCGTCGTACAAGAGAATTCATTTGGTGAATCAAGCTTGGTATAGACGGACTTGTTGAATCCTCAGTTGCTGGAGAGAAGAAAGAAATCAAAAAGCAATAGAACCAGAATTGGTCATGGGAAACACCAGAGAGAATAAGTTGTTCAGAAGATTATGAAGAGGGTCTCAGATAGATCAGAAGTGTATAGTATACAGTAAGGGAGATCATTTTTGGAATGGGTGAGTGTGTGTATTTGAAAGTAGCACCCTTGGTCTGATTCATATTGGCGTGATTGATCGTGCATGCTCTTGTTTGATTGTTGCACGGTTAATTAAGTTAACATTGACCAGACTGGAGATGTTACATTCACGTATGGCACATCACCTCACGTTCCAAATTTCATGTTGCTGTTATGGGGGAAAGCCGGTTTGAAAAGGTTGAGAAGTGATAGTCTACAGAGACAAGATTGTTAGAAAAAGTATGCAAACAGCAGTTGACAAGAGTTGTGCATTGTAAGGAATTTGCTTATCTTGAAAGTGGCTACTCAAAAAAGAAGGGGTTTGTTGGGGAATTCAGAAATGATCTGTACAGAGTACTGAGTTTTTATCAGAGTTTGAAAGGTTATCCGTTGACAAGAACCTCTTTCAGATTTGAATGTAGAAATGTATAAGTAGATGTTGCGTAAGTGTATATCAGGCCCAGTATGATAGATCTACTGAAATCAGAAAGCTTGCAACCTAATCTAACCTTTTCTAAAGCTCCTATGTGGATAGGTAAGCATCGTATCAGAAGATTGGATAATCGAGAAATTTTATAAGTTCCAGTATTTGGGACGGATCAACCATGAGTTGTTTTGATATGGGCAGATTAAGATAAGGTCAGAGCTAATATCCAGAATTCCTTTCAGAGACTGTTCAGTAAAGTGTGTACAGCTATGTTTTCAGAATTCGGGGACGAATTCTTTTGAAGGGGGAAGAATGTAATAACCCTCACGAGCAGATATAATTTTGGTCGAGAAAATTCTTTAAGATCAGTTTGAAGATTGTCGATCAGAATTTAAATAAAAATTGACACAGTGAATTAATCTCTCGACGGGGCAGTCTTTTGGTCGAAAGACCATCTCTTGATGGTTCTGGTCGATTATTATTCAGAGCAGGACGAGATTCGAAGGATGAAAAATATTTAGTCGAAACAGCCCGAAAAATATCGACAAAACTCTTAAAATTATTTCTGAACAATCACATGCCTTGCACCTTCTAGCCTACTTGCTTCCTTAGTAATTAGGTCACATGACATGCACCTACTTGCTTACCTGCTTGCTCATTAGAAGTCACATGCTGGTCACAAGCTGTTTGCTTCAGCTGCTTGTATCTTTTTTCATGGAAGGGAAATGTTCAGCTACTTGTGCTGCTTGGTGTGCTGAAGCATGTCACCAGCTGTCTAACCTCAGCTTTTTCTTTTGTGGGAGCAAACCCTCATCTAAAATACCCTCTTCTCTCCTCTGGACGTCCTGTTACTGCAAGAAAAACCAGAGAAAAAAATCAGAGAGAAAGAGAGAAATAAGAGAGAAAAATCTGAGATAAAAATCTGAGATAAAAATCTGAGAGAAAAATCTGTTGAAAAATTCAGAAAAAAATTCAGAGAAGAGAATTGAGCAAGGACGAACCTTCCTCACCATCTTGTGACTTTAATCAGTGAGTATTTGTGTGGTAAAGAGTTGGAGAGTTGGTGTCCTGAAGTTGAGAATCACCCATATTCTTCAGCCTTTGATTTTAATCGGTAAAGATGTAAGTTGTTGTGTGGATCGGTTTTATGTGAGCATTTCTGTTGGATTGACTGAGATTCAGCTTTGTTCTGATTAAGTCCGACCTTTTCTTGATGTGGTACTGATCAGGTTTGGCGTGGCTCAATCTTAAAATGGAGTATCAGTTGAGTTCAGACAGTGTTTGATTTGAACCGGTAAATTGTTTTGCCTTTTGATCCAAATAAGTTTAGATTGTAACCAGCTGGCTGAGTTGTTGTTCTTCCTCGCTGGATTAATTTCTTAATCCCTTGTGTGGATTTATATTAGTTCATTTCATGGTCCCCTAGCATCTAGACAACTTAGCTGAAAGGATTTATGTTTGAACCGAACTGAACTGCTTTGAACTAAGCCGAGTAGAGTTTCTGTTGGAATCGACCTGACTGATCTTGTATCCACACATTCTGAATCAGGAGTGAAATGGAGTGCTATTAGTTGAGCTCGAGTCTAGTCTTCCCTAGCCAATCTCATGGAATCAAAGTTGAGTCTAGATAGATGAATGATGAGTTGTGAATAAATATTTCTTGATTGAACGTACTGATTGTAGATGATTGATAGGCTTTGTCTCTTGATCAATGTTTAATTGGTGGGGTGTTTACTTAGTGTAAACACTTAATAAATATTTATGAATGATCGTAGAGGTTTATTCCGAACCTTAGTACTTGTACTCAATAACTAATATATTATATTATTAAATATATGAGTATAGATCATGTGAAGTCTTATTGTATACTCACTCTCCCGAAGTTCCCGTATTACCATGAATTGTTCCTGCGATATGGACCAAGGTCACGAAGACATGATGATGGGGTCGCACCCTGGAGGCCGTGTAACTGCATGCAGCGTTTGATTTTTGATCTTGGAATATCTAATGGAGATGATGGTTATATTTATTTCCCCTCTAGGCTCGGTACACTTGGTGGTTTTACGGGTTTAGTTTATATATATATATATATATATATATATATATATATATATATAATATAAGTATGAGTGTATGGCGGGTGTTGTGGAGATGATGTTTAAGATAAAATTCACATCGATGGAATGATAGGCTTTATATATGCATTCTTATTAGTTATGGAATATATTTCCACTGCATACAAATGGAGTTGATTGTTCGAGATATTACTAATATATGTTGGGGTGCAGGACTAGGCTCACTGAATAAACTAGTTACTAATGACTCATTTGTGATGCAGGTAACCAGTAGACGGGAGACCTTACTCTAGGACGGGAAGGAACATCATTAGCCAGCGGTAGTTTTATTATCCTTGCAAAGTCATTTTGATATATCTTATGTATAAGATTTGCAGACCAAAAACCTCGAAGTTAAATTATAACAAATTTTGTAAGATGCTTTTAAATGATATATATAAAGATTGTTTTTAAAGTATAGGTTCCATATGATATTAGTCTTTGTCCGGACGAACTAACTATCGGATATTTCTTTTTCGGGTTGAAAAGCTTAGAGTGATATTCGATAGGAGCGTTGGTGTTCTTTGGTTGTTAGTCTAAGGTGATCGGAGGTATTCTGAGAACTTCGGATAGACCATCGAGGAACATCGACCGTGTCATTTACGGTTATCTACGATCGGGGGTGTCACACACCCACTTTAAGCTAACTCAGCCAAAACGTATAAAGTAACTCACTCGCCCACTTTCATTATTAATGGGACATTTCCACTTGCTTGATTGGACTGAGTTGTCGATTAATGGTGGCACGTGTGGAAAATATCGATGTCTTTATAATATCAAGACGATTTATACTTTAACTCCACCAACAATATGAGAATATCGAGGCTAATTATTATTCCCTCCGCTTGCTTGATTGGACTAAGTATTTAATTGATGTTTTACATATCTGCACGTAAATTAAGAAATCTGAACGTTTTACAATGCACGTAAATTAACCTCTTTTCGCCTGGTGTTTAATGCTAATATGACTTCATATTATGTGACCAAAACTTATCCTAATTAAAGTAATGATAATTCAGCCATAATTAAACATAAACTGAGCTCTAATTCAACTAAAAATCAGCCAAAAGAAACAATAAATCAGCCGTTATAAAACAATAACTCAGCCATAATTAATAACGCTGTTATTAACTATGCATGATGTTTGTTGATGTTTGCATGATGTGTGTGCTTGAAAACAATAACTCAGTCGTGATAAAAAAAAGTAACTCAGCCGTAATTAAACTATAAATCAGCCAAAAGAAACAATAACTAAGCCTTCATTACATTAATTTGTAGTCAGACATACATAATGGCATAGCAAAGAACTTAAAAAGATTAGATTCCGATAGATTACATTTTTACCAATTCCTTGTGTCCCTAATAACGCTTATCGGTTCAAAATCACGTAAAAACGTGCCAATCTCTTTGATCCAGAAACAGCGCTCACACATGTTGTCATCCTTAGTCATATCAATGTGCCACAAGCAGAGACATTGTCTCTCCACATGTGTTGCACATTGGCATCTGTAGAACGACGGAACATAAGCTGAAACGAACACGACCCTATTTTGGCGGAACTCGTCAGAGTGCCACAAACTCCATCCCCATTTCACAGATCACACTAGTTTCCCTATCCTCTGAACTGATTCTCTTGGAATACCAGCAAAATACTGCCCATCACAACAAAATATTGCTCGAGTCATTGTGTGTGTATACACAGCACGCTCATATCATGCATCTGCTGCACGCTTTATGAGAGAAAGCCCTTCTTCTATAAGGCCGAATGAGAAGAAGAACTGTACACCCTTTATAGAAAGTGTGTTTGGATTTCCTTCAGCGTAGCAAGATTTGAACAACGAAGAAGACATATTGAGTCCCCAGGGAACGGATAACACATCTTAAAAATGGTATACACCAAGCCGCTCTGCTAACGCCTTCATCGACTTGGACGATGCTTTGAGGCAATATAGATCTTGGAAGGAGTTACGGGCCACACGCTCAACCACTAACGCCTGAATTTCTTCAGGCAATTCAAGAAGAGGGAAATATTTCATTTACTGCAAAATTGATTTAGAGAGAGAGAGAGCAATTATGTAAAAAGATGTAGAGTTGAACATATAACTGTTCGAGAAGTGCCGTATTTCTTGACAGTAAAACAGTTTTCAAATCGCGACATTTCTTATTTTGGGCGGGAAGTTATTCCATAACCCAGCCGTAATACAAATTCATTCAATAAATCAGCCGTTTGAAAACAAAAACCCAGCCGTAAGTGACCAAAAACATGAAAATCCCTAATCCAGCCGTAATACATTTACATGAAAAAAAAAACACAGCCGTAATACAAAACATGAAAATCCCTAATCCAGCCGTAATACCAAAAATATTTAAAAAAAAAACACAAAGGTAATACAAAAAGATGAAAATCCCTACAACACTTGCTTACATTGGACAAGTTTTCGCATTATGTCCACTCTGTCTACATCGAGAACATGTGTGTTCTTTCCTAGGACATTTGTTTTGAAGTGCAACTTCTAAAGCTGTTGACGAATAGACGGGGGCAAGCACAGTTGGTTAGCCATGATTTCTGGAACAGGTTGCGCTGAGTCAGCCGGTATGACCGGTTCAGCGTATGCGCTCACCAAATATGCACTGTTATAGTAAGGACTGCACAGGGATATACGACAAACATTGTTGTACTCTGCAGCTGCGATTGCGTGTATACATGGTAATTTCTCGCGTTCGAAACACCGACTTGTGCACTTTCGCTCTACCAAATTAACAACATTCATAGACTCGCTAGAAGATCCATATTTAACTTCAGTGTGATGATCATCAATCCTTTGAACTGTCAAATATCTGGCGGCAGTTACACGACCCTATTAACAAAAAATAAATAAATATGAAACGACTGACTTATTACATATTACAGCTGATTTAAGAACTACAAAGGCTGACTTACGAATTTTTGTAATTTTAAAAACAGACATATTTTTACTGTTACGACTGACTTACATGTAGTAGTGTCTCGACACCACGCATAAGCATCCTCTCTCCGTTCAGCAAACCATCTTGTCATCATAACCCGTATCGATTCTAATATTCAAACAATGTTTAGACCACTAGAATTCGACAATGCTCTGTTCATTGATTCCACTATGTTTGTAGTCATCAAATTGTACCTCTCGCCCGGGAAAAGAACTCGCGTCCACAGTCGTACATCAGCTCTTTGGAGGTAGCCGTGGAGTGCAGGATTAATCACTTCAATCTCCTCGAAAATCGTAGTAAAGTCAGACATCCTAAAACATCTCGCCGCTTTCTTCACCAGACGGAATGCATCTTTTCCTTTGTACCGTTCCAATATGTTCTTATATAAATGGTAGGTGCATATTCCTTGAGCAGCTAATGGATACACATTTCTAATTGCTTTCCCTATCGAGTTATGCCTATCCGAGATAATCGCAAGACCCTCGTCGTCAGGAATCAGAAGTTTTAATTGCGTAAAAAACCAATGCCACGAATCATAATTTTCTGTGTCAACGACTGCAAAGGCTATTGGAAAAATCTGAAAGTTACCATCCTGAGCTAGTGATGTGAGTAGCGTCCCTTTGTATTTACCATTGAGAAATGTACGTAGACTACAACAACTTTGCGCATGAAAGGAAACCCTTTTACGCTCGCACCAAAGGCAAGAAACACATACATGAATCTTCCAAGCTCATCGATTTGAAGACACATAAATGTACTCGGATTCGCCATTCATATCATGTATAAGTAAGAAGGCAAGCTTTCAAACCCACACTCAGGTGTTCCCTCATCGATTTCCCTTGCGAATTTCAGCGTCTGGTGTGATTTTCAATAATCCATCTGTTCACATGAAAAAACGATCCTCATAACTCAGCCGCATCAAATTCATAAGACAGCCACAACGTAAAAATAACTCAGCCCTATCTTTACTATAACTCAGCCGCATCTAACATTATAGTAACCCAGACGTATTGTACGAATATGTCAGCCGCTACATTTGATATTACTCAGCCGTATCGTTAAAATAACTTAGCCACAACAAATTAATAACCTTTATACCAAACTGCTTAGTGATAGCTATTTCGACGCTCGTAGGGCGAACAGCCAGACCAACGTCGCCGAGAAAGTTCTTGTACAACTCTCCTAAAATATATGGTGTTGCTTGTCGAGATCGATTAGAACGCTCCGTGCAGGAACATGTATGCTTCGAATCATAAATACGAACATAAAACGCCGGAGATTCTCCTTGGGTAGAAGCACGAACTCTCCATAGACATCCATCAACCCAGCACTTAACAACGTATGATGTCGGGGTTGATGTTTCTACATCAAAATTAAATTGATGCCTCACTGTAAGAAGTTTCAGTCGTCTCTCCAAATCGTCTTTACTCTCGTATCGTTGACCTACCGCAATGTCTATCGACGACATCTCCAACCTTAGAACCTCCAGATTCCCTTTAGATCTGCTCATCGAGAAGTTCAGATATCTTTTTTAGGAGGTAGCGCTGGTGAATCTTTGTTTTTCGTAGGAGACTCACCGTATGAGCTGAAGTTATCATCTTCAGATGACGCACCGTCCGAATCGTCGAACATATCAAATCGGCTTTCAAATTCATCATCTTCTTCGTTTTCTTTTCCTATTTCATCTTCTCCGACTACGTCGTGTTTTTCTCCTTCCACATTACTAGAGAAGTCATTCTCATTGTCCTCTTGTTCCTTCTCCAAACTGCAACCATTGTAACTCCCACTGTAATTTTTCGTCTTTGGACTCAACTACTGAAGCTTCTATTTCTGAGCTAAAGCTGAAAAATGTTTTACTCTTCTCTCTTGCTCTGTTCTTCGTAATCTCCACACAGAGACGTAGTTGTTCGATTATATTTAGGCTTAGAAAACCTTGCAATTGTCGAATATTGGACACGTAAACTGGTGGAGTATCGTGCGCCATTGTTTTCAATGCAATATTCGAGAACATGTAGCTAAGCTGAATATGATCCCTCAAATCATTCATTCCGTAATCATCGAGAACAGTCTTTGCGAAATCTTCATGTGTTGTTTTCTCATCTAAATGAAGAACTCTACACCCTCTTCTGTCAATGTTGAATACATATCCGTTTTTCTTAATCCAGTTACCGGAAACAATAACTACCGGATCCATAACCAACTGAGAAAGATGAAAACGATAGATAAAAAACATGCAGAAGAACATGAACAGACTCATAACCCAAGTTGTAAATTTCGTTTGTTAGTGATGACATGGCAAATCCGAGTTGATGACATGGCGGATTCCTTGTTCGTATCTTAGATTTTTCACCCGAAATTGCTCCACAACGATAAAACCTTCTTCCCGGATTGCATGCGGTATTTGACGTTAACACAACAGTAGCAGCTCAACAGTCGCACCTCCCTGGGATTCCACGCCCTAGATCCATCGAATTCTACTTCACAACACACAAAAATGATTGAAACTATTCCAAGGCAAAACACACAAAATGATCAGGTATAACAAAAACAGTATATGATCTCGGATTTGACAAAAGAGACTTATAGTTAATCCTCTCTTCTGAAGAACCCTAATTTTCAAATTTGGGGGTTTTTGGAACGAGCCTCACGATTTTAACTTTTGTGAGCTAACATGTCGATGTTTTCTCTTTAAACGAAATGGAGCGTTTTGATGAAGAATATAGATTGATCGATAAAGAAGATAAAGAAAAAGATGAACACACACAAGCATAGTTGTAAAGTAGTTCGTTAGCAGTGACATGGCAAATCTGAGTTGATGACATGGCGGATGACATGGAAAATCAGTTAATCAGCCGGCAAACTAATATATAATTCAGCCTACGTAAATCAGCCCTCGTGTACAATGTAAGTCAGCCAAACCGGGGTAGAGTTCAGTATTTAATCTTTTGATCCGAAATCAGCCGTAACCATAAATCAGCCATATCGTCACATAAATCAGCCATCAAACGAATGCTATTCTAGTAGTTAATCTTTCGCTAAAAAGTCAGCCGTAAAGAAGCTGAGTTTAATGTTAATCCATCCTATTACGGCTGATTAAACATAAACTCAGCCGTAACAACATCCCATTAGTCAGCTGTAAACTAAATAACTCAGCTAGTCGATATTCGTTAACCCAGCTGTGGAAACATAACTCTGTCGTGTCTTAACTACAACTCAGCCGAATATTTCAGCAATCAAACCGCCGATATATAAGTCAACCGTAACTTGTATCTGTAAGTCAGCCGTTATCCCATAAATCAGCCACATTTCTGTAAATCAGCCGTACCGGGCGGCTGACTTATGTTCTTAAATCAGTCGTTTCCTCTTAAGTCAGCCATGTTTATTAATTCAGCGGACACGTAGAAATAAATCAGCTGTAACTATGTATGTAGTGATTTACGGCTGACTTAATGTAAACACAGAACCGATTTTTGCTTACATGGCAGTAAAAAGTAATGGCATTCTTGTAAATACGTTTTTTCTGATCGTAAAAAAAAGGGCACTCTTGGTATTTAAAAAATGCCAGTAATAAAAAAAGATCTGTATAGTTCTAGTCAATTGTCCTAAAATATTGTATATTTGAGTAAACTTCCCTAAAAATAAAAACATAGTAAGTAGTAGTGATACTCTTGTGATCTGATGAACCCTTATGATCTGATGAGTCCAATTTATATTTCTTGCCAATCACCATATTGAGAACTTGGTTTAAAAATATTAATCTCCATATAACGCCTAGGTTATTAAACCCAAATAATTTCCCTAATCTCCATAAAGCTCCCCTCACGACACTTCTCTGTATCCTAAGTAGCCCAAACCATGGTTTCACAATGCTTTCCCATTCCTGCCAACTAAGTACAAGGACGTATACACGTTCAAATAATGAACCACAATCCAAGCTTTGTTTACATTTATCTCCTCCATCAAATGTTCATAAACTAAAGACACTATAAGACAACAAATGAAATTTGAGATATATATAACCCACCCAAGCGTTCCCATGCTTCCTTGCTAAAGTCATAGTGCCATCACCAAGATATGATATAAGAACCTTTAAAAAGCCGGAGCACCATGAAACCAAAATAACAATTTTATTCCAATGCTTAATAGAACACCAAAGAGACAATGTAAGAACTACCTCCCTTATACTCTTAGAACCACATAAAACACCAATTCTCATAAAGCTTATTGTAATAAATGAAACCCCCCCCCCCCCCCCCCCCAGTTCCTGCTTGCTTAATCTTGCTGCGAGTAAGACTTGATCCATAAACTTAGAATTTTAAGTTATCCAAGATTAGTCTACTCACTAATAGACATGAATAACCCCAAAACCATGGATGATTCAAGGTTAAACATGATTAGAGAACAAGATAATCAAGCAAAGATAAGAAATTATGATCAAGATTAGATCTTTCACCCAAAAGTGGCTTTTGATTAGATAGAAAACAAGATAAGATCCTAACTTTAGGATTACAAGAGTATTTATATGTCTTTGGAAAACCTAATGGTTTCCATTAAAAAGTCTAAAAAGCCCTTTTAAAACATTAAAATTCGACTAAGATAAAGAATGCTCGGAGCGGGTGCATGACCTCGCTCCCGTAGGTCGCTCCAAAGATCACCTCCACTTCTTCAAATCGCGCGCGGGGTCATGGCCTCGCTGCACCAGGTCGCTCCACATATGGAGCGGGTTAGTCACCCCGTTGCGAGACGTCGCTCCACATCTGGAAAGTTGTCGACGACATGTTGAGCTCGGAGCGGGTGCACTACCCCGGTGCGAGAGGTCGCTCTAGTACAGAGCGAGTGTCATACCTCGCTCCCGTGGGTCGCTCTACACTTTACTTATCCAGAGCGGGTGCATGACCTCGCTCCAGTAGGTCGCTCCAGCTCCTCTATTCACCCAATGATCCTTTTCTACTTCTTTTTTGAATCACAATGCTCCCAAACATCTCCAATCACTCCATAGCACTCTCCAACACCTAATAAGGACAATGCATGCAACATAGACTCTAAAGATGCTTAATTCCTAATCTATATGATCAAAATGTACAAGATATGAAGGCTAAAAACATGTAAACATGCAAGATATCAGAGCCCCCCGTCTGAAAGTAGGCCTCTCTTGAAGGCAGAGATTGCAATAGGGATGCTGCATTCAGGGAACCCGAAATTAAGCTATAAAGGGAAACGATAGGTTCCTGACCCTGAGGTCTTGTTTTAGACTCATGGTCCTTGGACCCTGAGGTCCTTTTAACCCGTAGGTTCTTGGCCCTAAAGCTTATCTGAGCCTGGAGTTCTTTCTCAGAACCCGG
Source organism: Brassica rapa (assembly GCF_000309985.2). Classification (NCBI taxonomy): domain Eukaryota; kingdom Viridiplantae; phylum Streptophyta; class Magnoliopsida; order Brassicales; family Brassicaceae; genus Brassica; species Brassica rapa. Next base: position 22,542,510 of record NC_024803.2, read on the forward strand.
AATTAAGTTTTAAAGGGACCGCATTCTACCACCCTAGGTGTGGCCACTCTCGGTACATGTTGGGTATCGCTTTCTACCGCTCGTGGCTGGTCACTATCGAGTTCCCGTGCTGCACTCTGCTTTCTGCAGAAAGCCACTATTAGTCTTAGAGGGTGCTGGTGTGGGTGAAAACCCAAATGCCAAACTTACGCTGTTTTCCACGTCAGGAGAAACATGATATTATTAAGGTGCTCCCGGACTTTTGCACTTTCTCAGTGGCAATTATACCTCGTGTCCCCTGTATTAATTTAGCACGTAGCGTTTTAATACAGGTACCTTTCACTTTTTTGGTATTTTAGTTTGGGACCCCGATATGCCTGAGGCTATACAGGGGTTTTAGGTAGTATTGACGGCATACTCGGGCTTGCGCAGACCCATTCCTACCTTATGTCTCATACCCATTTTGTTTTTGTGTGGTCGTGCCACTTATCGTTGAGGGTTGGCCAGGATCGGAGGTCTCTTTGACATGATCCAGCTCGTTTGCCCCTTTAAGTATTATGGTATTTGTACTTTCTCTTATAGTCGGAACTATTTTATTATATAGGCTATGTCTGTAGACTTTCAGCGTACATATGAGTAGAAAAACATAATGCTTAAATAAAAGATATAATAATCCCTTATATATTAATTGAGAATCATTTAAAAAGATGTAACCTTAATTTTGTATTAATTACATTTTAGACTTGCTGAGGTGGCGTTTAATTAGAACTTAATTTTACTGATGTGGCATGACTAGAATCGATTGAAAAAGTAGTTAGTCCAATTTCAATTTGCTAGGGAACGTCGTATTAATTCATACATCAAGTTAGGAAGACTTTTGTTATATGATTAACACCTTACTATAAACAAAGTCTAAAAAAGTATTAACAAAGAGAGAGACGCATTAGGTTTCCGAGAGGGAGTTGCGGCGGAGAATGAATGCAGTGAATTAGAGAGGCGATGTGGTGGGCAGAGAGAAAGGCAGTTGAGGAAAGAGAGGGAGACGAGAGATGTGGAGAGAGAGTTCTGAATGTTGTGGAGATGGAGAGAGCAGAGGAGCGGTTTGTGAAGGAGATGGAGGTGACGAGGCGGAACTCGGAGCCGGCGTCACAGGTTATGACGGTGGTAGGGGTTTGGAGGAGGGACGGTGGTCGCAGGGGACGGTGGGGATGTTGAGAGATTTGAGGGCCTTGACATGTTGTGGCCTGTGGGTCTAATGGAGGTGCGAGGAGTGGGAGAGGTGCATGTAAAGGGAGAGATGGTTGGGGAGAGGGAAGGATCATTTGTATTGATGCTCGATGTGCAAGCTTGATCTTTGTTTGTGGGATTGCTAATCACTTGGTAAATCTTTTTTTTTTTTAAGCTAAGAATCAAGATCTTCCATGCTTTTCGATATATGTTCAAACTGTTGAAACGATTTGGGAAAATATTAACTTGCTTATGAATATTTATCTGTATTTTGAGTGTCCGTAGAATGCACCATATTTGTGTAAAAAAAATTAGATTGTGCTGAACAGTCCTCATGTATGTGTATGAATGTTGATATGTGTTTTGTCAAAGGCATAAGCTTTGAATCCATTAGACAGAGTTATGCATTTTTTTGTGTTTGTAGGTAAAAGAGTCACATTCTCTATAAAAAAGATGGACTTGGTAGCAGCAGTAGTAACTATGAACTTTGAAAAGTAATTCTATCAAGCTCATAATACTCAGGACTTAGAAGCAGCAGTAACTCCCGGAGGTATATCTTTGTCTTGTGGCTACACTCATCAGCGATGTTTTGGATATTTTGCTTTTGGAAAAATGAACCATTCAGTCTCCAAGCTATTTTCGAAGAGGTAACTAATTATGTCCTCAGATTAACCAGTGAAGTCCATTACTTGCACAGAATAACTAGGTGAGCTTTGAATCTGTAGGTCATCTCTCTCCTAAAGCTAATCTCATCGGTGAAGAAACTATCGACGAATCTGATCTTTTCTGCACCGGTTAATTGACATAATTAAAATATCTGTACCGGTTAGTGGACATAATTAAAGTTCTAAATCTAAAAGTATGTGATGTGAAAAAGATATAAAATATGTGATTTTTTCATATAAAGTTACAACATTTAATATTAATTCTTGCTATGTGGGACTTTGTAAACGTGAGAACGTACATTTATATAATGGAATTTTTTTTAATTCAGAATGCACATTAACTATCCCTATGTACAAGTTCATTTGGATATATAAATAACTTTTATATAAACTCATCCTGCGCAAGGCGCAGGTCTTATCCTAGTTATATAGAAATCATAGTCCGGAGACCGTACAAGATATCAGCTTGCGAGATACCCCGGTGGTTAGGCCATGTTTTACCTCTTATTGCTGCGTAACCCGTGGGGTTTGACTTGCTTTTGAGACGAATGTCTTCTCTGGAGGGTTCCTTCATCCTCTGCAGGGTTCTGCATTTTTTTGAATCTAGGGACCTCGTTTGGGAGCTGTTTCATGCCCCAGCCCTTGAAGATCTCTGTCTTGTTGACGTTCGGGGGCCACTATCTCCTATCGATGGAGGTTGTCAGCGCCTCCATGAAGCATGTGGTCTCCTTCATCCACTGGAGCAAATGGGTTTGGAGGTCCCCTATCTCTGTCTGGTGCCTGCTGGGAGCTCTCTTCCGAGGGGGTTTCGTCGAGGTGTTCTTGCCCCACTCGTTTATCTGCGAGACCGCCGGTTGATAACTGTTGAAGTTTCTGGTTATCTTGTCTATGTGTGGCAGAGGACGAGGTTCTGCGGGGACCAGATTTTCCGAGGATGTGTAGCCTTGAAGGTTCTTAGGGGAGACCATGCGAAGCGGTCGACGTAAGCTCTCTGGGAGGTTTTTGGATATAGGGTCCGGACCTTGCGGAAGGTTCCTGGATTTCCCTTATTGTTGACCCCTGATTCCCGATTCCGCGGGATCTGAGTTCTACTCTGTAATTGCTATAAGACTTTGGTCTTCCCCTTTAAGGTGGACCTCTGATCCTGTCTGGGTTGAGCCTTGGCGCGGCTAGCGACGTCCTCTTCCCACTTCACCTGTGCCCACGCTCGGGATAGCACATCCTCCATGGTTTTGCAAGGGTACATAGTTAGCTCTTTGTAGAGCCTCCCGTCTGAAAGTAGACCTCTCTTGAAGGCAGAGATTGCGATAGGGATGCTGCATTCAGGGAACCCGGAATTAAGTTATAAAGGGAAACGATAGGTTCCTGACCCTGAGGTCTTGTTTTAGACTCATGGTCCTTGGACCCTGAGGTCCTTTTAACCCGTAGGTTCTTGGCCCTAAAGCCTATCTGAGCCCAGAGTTCTTTCTCAGAACACGGAATTAAGTTTTAAAGGGACCGCATTCTACCACCCTAGGTGTGGCCACTCTCGGTACATGTTGGGTATCGCTTTCTACCGCTCGTGGCTGGTCACTATCGAGTTCCCGTGCTGCACTCTACTTTCTGCAGAAAGCCACTATTAGTCTTAGAGGGTGCTGGTGTGGGTGAAAACCCAAGTGCCAAACTTACGCTGTTTTCCACGTCAGGAGAAACATGATATTAATAAGGTGCTCCCGGACTTTTGCACTTGCTAAGTGGCAATTATACCTCGTGTCCCCTGTATTAATTTAGCACGTAGCGTTTTAATACAGGTACCTTTCACTTTTTTGGTATTTTAGTTTGGGACCCCGATATGCCTGAGGCTATACAGGGGTTTTAGGTAGTATTGACGGCATACTCGGGCTTGCGCAGACCCATTCCTACCTTATGTCTCATACCCATTTTGTTTTTGTGTGGTCGTGCCACTTATCGTTGAGGGTTGGCCAGGATCGGAGGTCTCTTTGACATGATCCAGCTCGTTTGCCCCTTTAAGTATTATGGTATTTGTACTTTCTCTTATAGTCGGAACTATTTTATTATATAGGCTATGTCCGTAGACTTTCAGCGTACATATGAGTAGAAAAACATAATGCTTAAATAAAAGATATAATAATAATATAGAAATCATAGTCCGGAGACCGTACAAGATATCAGCTTGCGAGATACCTGTTGGGGTAAAAAATGGTTACGACAAATTTAACATTCAAAACGTCCGAGGAAGAAAATAAGAATTTCTCCGAAGAGTATTTTTCGGAATAGACTCTTTCTTACGAAAAAGCTTTACGGAAGAAAGAATCGAGATGTCCGACGAAAAGCTCAAAACAGGTCGCTACGTAGCGACCGAGCGATCGTCCCGCTCGGTCGCTACGTAGCGACCGAGCGATCGTCCCGCTCGGTCGCTATGTAGCGACCAAGCTCAGCCAAGCTCGGTCGCTACGTAGCGACCGAGCGATCATCCCGCTCGGTCGCTACGTAGCGACCGAGCTCAGCCAAGCTCGGTCGCTACATAGCGACCGAGCGATCGTCCCGCTCGGTCGCTACGTAGCGACCGAGCTCAAGCCAAAGCTCAGTCGCTACATAGCGACCGAGCACTCGTCTCGCTCGAACGCTACGTAGCGACCGGGCTCGAGCCAAAGTTCGGTCGCTGTGTAGCGATTGAACCTTTCCGAACATCGATACGACACCAGTCCTTGCATTCTCGTCAAACCTTCGAATGCTATCTCCCGAAGACCGTAGCAAGCTCAGTACATGTTTCCCGCTATTCTAATTCGTCGATCAAACTTCGCGGATTAGAAACCGCGGAAAACTCGTAGTAAACGTGTCGAGTCGGAAGACGGCCCAAAGGGACCTAAAACACGACTCGAGGCCCATCCTACGATTTTCCTAACCAAAAGCCTGTAAACCACAGCGTGGTTCACGCTTGGCCCACGAGAAAGGATAAATGTCAAGTTTTCGCGGATAAATACGGAAGTTTTGAAGATAATTGTGAAGATCGGGAAAAATGGAATATCTCCATTTTTATGCTATGACGGCTTAAGGGCAGAAGAGTAAAAGCGTAAACCGACCTTGGAGCTAGTATATAAGGAGTCCTAGGCGAGGAGCAAGAGGGAGGACTTTTTTCAGAGCAAACTTAGCACTTAGAGCAATTTAGGCAATTTTCCGTTTTTGTTATTTCGAGCTGCGACTCAATTAGGTTTAGCCGTCTTAGGGTTGCTAGAACTAGGAATCTCGCCGACAGCTCTCGAGCCCAGGCTTATACCTTGTTGTAACGCTCATACGCAGATTCGGAATAAGATCTACTTTGCTCTCCTTTCGATTTCTTATTTTTATCGTTGTTATTCTCGTGTTCTGATTGCTTGACGTGTGGTAATTAACAGATATCCGGGTCCTCTGGGAAATTAGGGTTTTCCTAGTTTCCTTATTTAAACGGAAATCGACAGTGTGAATTTCGGTTCCCACAGTTTGGCGCTAGAAGGAGGGGATACTTACGGATCAATCTAACCCGCAAAAGCCACTCAACAATCAGGAACGACATGCGAGATTCGACGTGCGCGAATGTCATCTCATTCAAGGGGGGAGAAACGATCGATCGAGCAAAACCTCGAAACGATCTCCTTGTTATCGAGTTGACGATTCGAAATATCGATGTCGCTAGAGTACTAATCGATACCGGAAGCTCAGCCGAGACCATCTTCAAAGACACTCTTGAAAAGATGGGGATCAGTCAATCCGAGATCGCGAAATACCCAAGCCCACTGCTAGGACTTTCGGGGGAAACGACCATGGCCTATGGATCGATTAGACTCGCTGTCAAAGCCGGAACCGTGACGAACATCACAGAGTTTCTAGTCGTTGACCGCCCCGCATCTTACAATGTTATCATGAGGACGCCATGGCTGAACACCATGCGCGCAATCCCATCAACCTACCATCTTTGTCTCAAGTTCCCGACCCCTAACGGAGTCGAGGTAATCTGGGGAAATCCAAGAGTTTCGCAGGTTTGTTTTGCCGCGGAACTAAAACGAAAGAGACCGATCCTCAAAGTTACTCCTAAGAAAGCGGAGAAAAAGACCTCCAGCAAAGATACGCAAAGTCAGGATTCAGCGGAATTCTTCTGGCAGTCTCGCAGCATCGCAGCTCTAGATGAAAAACGCGAGCCAACATGTGAACCCGTGGTAACGATCTGTCTCGACGAAGCCTTCCCTGAACGCTGCGTCGAGATTGGAGCCAATCTCAACGAGCCTTTAAGGACAGAACTCATAACCTGTCTTAAAAAGAACCTTAATACTTTCGCATGGGCTGCGGAAGATATGCCGGGAATCGACATTAACATAACATGTCACGAGCTGAACATCGACCCAACATTCAAACCCGTCAAACAGAAAAGACGGAAGCTAGGACCCGAACGTGCTGCCGCAGTAAACGATGAGGTCGAAAAATTGCTTAAAGTTGGGTCGATAACGGAAGTAAGATACCCGGACTGGCTCGCCAACCCCGTAGTAGTCAAAAAGAAAAACGGGAAGTGGCGAGTTTGCGTAGATTTTACCGACCTAAACAAGGCATGTCCAAAGGATAGCTTCCCTCTACCACATATCGATCGATTGGTAGAAGCAACAGCGGGCAACGAACTCTTATCCTTCATGGATGCTTTCTCAGGCTATAATCAAATTAGGATGAATCCCGACGATCGTGAGAAGACTGCGTTCATTACCGATCGCGGAACCTATTGCTATAAGGTAATGCCCTTCGGCCTCAAAAACGCTGGAGCAACTTACCAACGACTCGTGAACCGAATGTTCTCCAAACAACTCGGAAAAACGATGGAAGTTTATATCGACGACATGCTCGTCAAATCCCTCAAAGCAAGAGATCACGTGTCACATCTCGAAGAATGCTTTGCACAACTAAACTCCCATAACATGAAGCTCAACCCGACAAAATGTAGATTCGCCGTGGCATCAGGAGAATTCCTCGGCTACTTGGTTACCAACCGCGGCATCGAAGCAAATCCAAAACAGATCAACGCACTAATCGAGATGGCTTCACCAAAGAACAAGCGAAAGGTACAAAGACTGACCGGCAGAATCGCAGCACTTAACCGATTTATTTCACGATCAACAGATAAGTGCCTGCCCTTCTACGACGTCCTGCGAGGAAATAAAAAATTCGAATGGTCGGAAGAGTGCGAAAACGCCTTCCAACAGCTGAAGCGTTATTTAGCTACTCCTCCAGTCCTCGCAAAACCCGTGGAAGGGGAGCCTTTATTCTTATACATCGCGGTGTCGGCAACGGCCGTAAGCGGAGTCCTGATCAGGGAAGAACGCGGAGAGCAGAAACCTATTTTCTACATAAGCAAAACCTTGCTGGATGCCGAATCTAGGTATCCGTTGATGGAAAAATTGGCATGCGCGGTCGTAACATCGGCCCGAAAACTAAGACCATATTTCCAATCCCACACGATTGTCATCCTCACGACTTTTCCCTTACGGACAATTTTGCATAGCCCAAGTCAATCAGGTTGATTGGCTAAGTGGGCGGTCGAGTTGAGCGAGTATGACATCGAATACCGACCAAGGACGAGCGCAAAATCACAAGTGCTCGCAGACTTCTTGGTCGAACTTCCAACAGGGGCAATAACCAATGAGGAACCAAATTCCACCTGGCTCCTCCACGTCGATGGATCCTCATCCAAGCAAGGATCGGGTATCGGGATCCGTCTCACATCTCCAACGAGCGAGATCTTGGAACAATCGTTCAGTCTGGAATTCCATGCCTCAAACAACGAGGCCGAGTACGAAGCATTAATCGCAGGTCTACGTTTGGCTCACGGCTTAAAAATATGTAATCTCCACGCCTACTGCGACTCCCAGTTAGTGGCCAGTCAATTCAGCGGAGAGTATGAAGCCAGAGACGAACGGATGGACGCGTACCTCAAACTGGTCCAAGGTCTAGCTCAAGACTTTGACTGTTTCGCCCTTACCCGGATCCCCCGTTCCGAGAATGTCCAGGCGGACGCCCTCGCGGCCTTAGCATCAAGTTCCGATCCAGGACTCAAAAGGGTAATTCCGGTCGAATTCATCGAACATCCGAGTATCGGACCGCCAGTCGTTGTCAATCTCATAGAGGGTCAAGACGACGAGGAAGAAGAAATTACGATACCACCACCATCGGAGCAATCTGATTACGGCTGTGATACCCCGTGGCTTCAGACGATTCGAGACTACATTATCGACGGGCAACTACCCGCCGAAAAATGGGCAGCTCGCAAGATCCGAACACAGGCCGCACGCTACGTAACAGTGGACGGCGAAATCTACAAATGGAGATTCTCCGGACCACTCCTGACGTGCCTGGAAGGAGAAAAGGCGAGGAAAGTAATGGAGGAAATACATTCCGGCTCATGCGGCAACCATTCCGGCGGAAGATCACTAGCCGTGAAAATCAAACGCCACGGATACTATTGGCCAACAATGATCGGAGATTGCGAGAAATTCGCACGAAAATGCGAAAAATGCCAAAGGCATGCGCCAACTATCCGACAACCGGCCGAAGTTCTTTCCTCCATCACATCGCCTTATTCCTTTATGCGCTGGGCCATGGATATTGTCGGACCTCTGCATAATTCAAAGCAAAAGCGTTTCCTTCTAGTCCTTACCGATTTTTTCTCAAAATGGATAGAGGCGGACTCGTATGCAAGTATAAAAGACGTCCAAGTCGAGAATTTCGTATGGAGAAACATCATCTGTAGGCATGGAGTTCCTTACGAAATCGTAACCGATAACGGGTCTCAATTCATTTCCACCCGATTCGAGGCATTCTGCAAAAAGTGGAAGATACGACTCAACAAGTCAACTTCCAGATATCCGCAGTTCAACGGACAGGCTGAAACAATCAACAAGACCATTCTCGACGGTCTAAAGAAACGCTTGGAGGCCAAAAAAGGTAGATGGGCCGACGAACTCGAGGGAGTCCTCTGGTCTCACCGTACCACCCCAAGGCGAGCAACGGGAGAAACTCCCTTCGCCCTGGTATACGGCACGGAATGCATGATTCCCGCAGAAGTAGAATTTCCCGGTGTTCGAAGAAGGTTCTTACCCGAACGAGAGGAACTCAACAATGCTATGCTCTTGGACGATCTCGACCTCATTAACGAACGCCGGGATCGAGCGCTCATCCGAATTCAAAACTACCAGCACGCCGCTGCGAGATACTATAATTCCAACGTACGGAATCGTAGGTTCAATCAGGGAGATCTGGTCCTTCGCAAAGTCTTCCAAAACACCGCTGAACGAAACGCGGGAAAACTCGGAGCAAACTGGGAAGGTCCCTATAAAATCGAAAAAGTCATCCGACCAGGTTCTTACGAAATAGCCAACATGCAGGGCATAAAAATCCCTAGAACCCGGAATGCAATGCATCTCAAAAAATACTATCACTAAACCAACTCGCAATCACTGAACTACGAGACGGCTTGATCTCCGCAAGGAGTACGTAGGCAGTTTGTCGGAAGGCAAATTCAGCTGTCCCCCCTCATTAAAAAAGGGGGGGAGTGGGTACGTATACTCGTATACTCCCAAAAAATCGAAAAAACTTCTTACCACGCTCTAGGTGTTTTCGACTAATCAAAACATCCTCACCCGTAAAATCAGAACGAGGTCTTCAGAAATTAGTCGGCCGCTTGGGAAAAGCAATCTTTAGCATCGCGAGACGTCGCAATTGGTGCCTCAAAGTTTATTCCTTCCGAGCAAACAAAACCTCCGTCACAAAAAGACATATATATGCACACACTAATGCTTATTTTGCGCAAAATAATCAAAATAATGGCACGCACTACCAAGTTCGATGCTGATCACATCGAACTCACAAACGTCCTAAACAGACATAGCCATCTCACGGAGATGACTCTCTTACATCCGACACAAGGATAATAGCGCTATAAAAGAAATCCGAAATTTTGGTCTAGCACTTTCGGTCTCCGGAGAGATGCTCGATTCGTATCAAACAAGTCGTATAAGCCGAGAACTTTTTGCGGACTTAAAACATTTCACAATCGAAGAAGGATATGAGACGACAACTCATCACCTTCTTCCCCGCTATTCACAAATTCATAAAAAAAAACGTTATCCGATTATCGTACCATAAAAAGAAAGCCGCGGACCGGCAGGGATTCAAAGCCACACACGGCCAGTCCCGAAATACAAACAAGGCCATTCAAGGCCGAAACATAAAAACATAAAAAAAAATCTCTCGCAAGAGATCTAACCCAAGTCACCCTCAGAACTTACGCCCCCTCTTCACCCGCTGCCTCGTCCGAGCCTGGAGCCGCGTCGCTTCCGTTCTCTCCGACCATCGGGTCTTTCCCCTCTGGGTCTTCTGAACACGCCGGAAGGAAGCACGAGGATTTCAGGTCGGCCAGGATGAGACCGAAATCTCCATCCTCGGCCGCCATATCTCCCTTGCAGCCGGACAGCCGGGCCTCTTCGGCCTCCAAGGTCAAGGGAGTCTCACTTTGGAACAACCGAACTACGGCCATCCCGCCCTCAATCGTCGCCAAAGCGAAATCCCTGCTCCGGATACACTCAAGGGAACCCAGGGAAGCAGAAATCTTCGCCAAGCGAGCTTGAAACTCCGCACGAAGAGCATCCGTAGCCTCTTGGATCCCGCGGCGCGCTAGTCCCGCGTCACTCTCGATCTGACGCTGGAGTCGGTGCACCTCCGAGGATTTGGCCTTCCTGGCCTTCTTTTCCTTAAGCAAGGAACTCGCCGTCTTCCCAAGGTCCCTCTCAAGCTCTCCTATTGCAACCTCGAGCTTCGACACTTTCGCAGAGTGAGAGTCCTCGACAGCCGTCAACATAGCCTCGGTTTCGGACCATCTGCCCTGAAGCTCCACAAACTCCCCGGAAAGGCGACTGGTCTCAGAACCACATTCGCTGATCATCCCATCGATCAACGATATGAACTGCGAACGGTAAAAATTCTTAAGACTAAGTCCGTGAAAAGAATGCACGAAAGACGATCGAGAATTCAAACAAGAAACAAACCTTTCCGCGAAGTCCCGATGCTAGGCTCGACCCACCTCGCTGCGAAGTCTCCCCGTCACCACTCTTGGCAAGCTTCCTCTTCCGACTCTTAGGCTGAGTAGCCAGGACAGCGCTAGGAGCACGCAATGCCAGAACGATTTATTTTCTGGCTGGAGGCGGAGGCATAGAGTCATCGGCTTTCTCTTTGTCCTCAACGAGGATCGGAGTCGTGGAAGATCCCGCAGGTAGGGCTTGCGGGAGAAGAGCCGCAACGTCGGTCCCATGACACGGGGCAACGACCTGCGCGGAAGAAGACGGAAACTCGGAGCCAGTTTGAGCCAATCCTTTCTCGGCTTGGCGACGAACTAGTTTCTCTCGGAAAGAAAGATGACCGGCAACACAAGCCGGCACTTCCGCCGGAGAAGTTGGAACCGGAGCCGGAGAAGTGGCCTCACCCATCTCGACGTCGGAATCCTTCTTATCACCTTGGGAGGAAGACATGTTGAAAGGAAAATTATGAAACTAGAGAGGTTTTTGAAGGAATGAAGGAGGGAAGGTGTGAAGAAAATGAATGACAAGAGCTCACTACTTATAGAAGTATGGGTTCGGAATGTCGTCTCGACAACTTTTTTCCGCGGAATTTTAAATGTAAATTTCGTCCAATACACTTAACCTTGTCAAAGTCATCTATCCGCCCGCTAGAGTCACAACTCTAACGGGCTGGGGGGCTAACTGTTGGGGTCAAAAACGGTTACGACAAATTTAACATTCAAAACGTCTGAGGAAGAAAATAAGAATTTCTCCGAAGAGTATTTTTCGGAATAGACTCTTTCTTACGAAAACGTTTTACGGAAGAAAGAATCGAGATGTCCGACGAAAAGCTCGAAACAGATCGCTGCGTAGCGACCGAGCAATCGTCCCGCTCGGTCGCTATGTAGCGACCGAGCTCGAGCCAAAGCTCGGTCGCTACAAAGCGACCGAGCGATCGTCCCGCTCGGTCGCTACGTAGCGACCGAGCTCAGCCAAGCTTGGTCGCTACGTAGCGACCGAGTGATTGTCCCGCTCGGTCGCTACGTAGCGACTACGTAGCGACCGAGCTCAAGCCAAAGCTCGATCGCTACGTAGCGACCGAGCACTCGTCTCGCACGGTCGCTACGTAGCGACCGGGCTCGAGCCAAAGTTCGGTCGCTGTGTAGCGATTGAACCTTTCCGAACATCGATACGACACCAGTCCTTGCATTCTCGTCAAACCTTCGAATGCTATCTCCCGAAGACCGTAGCAAGCTCAGTCCATGTTTCCCGCTATTCTAATTCGTCGTTCAAACTTCGCGGATTAGAAACCGCGGAAAACTCGTAGTAAACGTGTCGAGTCGGAAGACGGCCCAAAGGGACCTAAAACACGACTCGAGGCCCATCCTACGATTTTTCTAACCAAAAGCCCGTAAACCACAGCGTGGTTCACGCTTGGCCCACGAGGAAGGATAAATGTCAAGTTTCCGCGGATAAATACGGAAGTTTTGAAGATAATTGTGAAGATCGGGAAAAATGGAATATCTCCATTTTTATGCTATGACGGCTTAAGGGCAGAAGAGTAAAAGCGTAAACCGACCTTGGAGCTAGTATATAAGGAGTCCTAGGCGAGGAGCAAGAGGGAGGAATTTTTTCAGAGCAAACTTAGCATTTAGAGCAATTTAGGCAATTTTCCGTTTTTGTTATTTCGAGCTGCGACTCAATTAGGTTTAGCCGTCTTAGGGTTGCTAGAACTAGGAATCTCGCCGACAGCTCTCGAGCCCAGGCTTATACCTTGTTGTAACGCTCATACGCAGATTCGGAATAAGATCTACTTTGCTCTCCTTTCGATTTCTTATTTTTATCGTTGTTATTCTCGTGTTCTGATTGCTTGACGTGTGGTAATTAACAGATATCCGGGTCCTCTGGGAAATTAGGGTTTTCCTAGTTTCCTTATTTAAACGGAAATCGACAGTGTGAATTTCGGTTCCCACAATACCCCGGTGGTTAGGCCATGTTTTACCTCTTATTGCTGCGTAACACGTGGGGTTTGACTTACTTTTGAGACGAATGTCTTCTCTGGAGGGTTCCTTCATCCTCTGCAGGGTTCTGCATTTTTTTGAATCTAGGGACCTCGTTTGGGAGCTGTTTCATGCCCCAGCCCTTGAAGATCTCTGTCTTGTTGACGTTCGGGGGCCACTATCTCCTATCGATGGAGGTTGTCAGCGCCTCCATGAAGCATGTGGTCGCCTTCATCCACTGGAGCAAATGGGTTTGGAGGTCCCATATCTCTGTCTGGTGCCTGCTGGGAGCTCTCTTCCGAGGGGGTTTCGTCGAGGTGTTCTTGCCCCACTCGTTTATCTGCGAGACCGCCGGTTGATAACTGTTGAAGTTTCTGGTTATCTTGTCTATGTGAGGCAGAGGACGAGGGTACTGCAGGGACCAGATTTTGCGAGGATGTGTAGCCTTGAAGGTTCTTAGGGGAGACCATGCGAAGCGGTCGACGTAAGCTCTCTGGGAGGTTTTTGGATATAGGGTCCGGACCTTGCGGAAGGTTCCTGGATTTCCCTTATTGTTGACCCCTGATTCCCGATTCCGCGGGATCTGAGGTCTACTCTGTAATTGCTATAAGACTTTGGTCTTCCCCTTTAAGGTGGTATGGTAGCAGGACCTAGAATTCTCCTGGTCTCCTCGGATTGCTCTGATGCCCCAGGGCGTAGGGAACTTCACTATTTGATTGAGGGTTGAGGGGACTGCTCCCATGTCGTGAATCCAGGATCGTCCTAAGATCATGTTGTTTGCCGATTGGCAGTCCACAACCAGGTATTTGGTAGATAGGTAGATCCCTTCAGCATATACTGGTAGAACAACCTCCCCAGCGGTTTGCTTGACCTCGTCGTTATGAGTGGAGTTACTTTGCGCGTCAGGGTATTCTTGTCTAACCCCAGGTCTTGGTACGCCGTCAGGAAGATGATATTGCTGGAGGACCCGTTGTCTACTAGTATTCTTTTCACCAAACAGTTCGCTATGGTGAGAGAGACAACTAGAGCGTCATGATGGAGAGCTAATATCTTCTCTTGCTCCTTGGCTGTGAAGCTTATCTCGTAGGTACCTAGACGTAGGCGTTTAGGTTGAGCAGTCTCCAGGCTGTGTTTAGCATTACGGGTGCTCTTCTTCGCAGCTGTATGGCTCACGCCACTTACTTCAGAGCCTCCTGAGATGACATGAATCACCCGATCCTGGCGAGGTGGTGAGCTTGGTGCGTCTCCTTTGGATTTCCATGATACTTCTTTGCTAAGATGAGCCTTGGCTTTCTTTGAAAGGAATTCTCGGAGATGCCCCTTTTGGAGCAGTTCGTTGATCTTCAGTGCGACACAGTCTTCAGTTTTGTGGCTGTGATCGCGATGGAAGTCGCACAAGAGTCACGGGTTCCAGAATGAGTCAGGTGCTTTCATCTTTGGGGGCCACTTGACCTGTTGACCGATCTGCCTCAGCGTGTTGACTAGCTCTGGAGTGGATATTGAGAGATGGGATATATCGGGCCAGGTAGACACAGTCATCCCTTCTTCTTTTTCTAGTGGCCGGTATTGGAACCTGCCCCGGTTCCTGCTTCTGGAGTCCTTGGATCCCTTTGGGAGGATCTTTCTTCTCGGTCTCCCCGGTCTGATCGGGTGGACCTCTGATCCTGTTTGGGTTGACCTTGGCGCGGCTAGCGACGTCCTCTTCCCACTTACCCTGTGCCCACGCTCGGGATAGCACATCCTCCATGGTTTTGTAACGGTACATAGTTAGCTCTTTGTAGAGCCTTCTGTCTGAAAGTAGGCCTCTCTTGAAGGCAGAGATTGCGGTAGGGATGCTGCATTCAGGGAACCTGGAATTAAGTTATAAAGGGAAACGATAGGTTCCTGACCCTGAGGTCTTGTTTTAGACTCATGGTCCTTGGACCCTAAAGTCCTTTTAACATGTAGGTTCTTGGCCCTAAAGCCTATCTGAGCCCGGAGTTCTTTCTCAGAACCCGGAATTAAGTTTTAAAGGGACCGCATTCTACCACCCTAGGTGTGGCCACTCTCGGTACATATTGGGTATCGCTTTCTACCGCTCGTGGCTGGTCACTATAAAGTTCCCGTGCTGCACTCTGCTTTCTGCAGAAAGCCACTATTAGTCTTAGAGGGTGCTGGTGTGGGTGAAAACCCAAGTGCCAAACTTACGCTGTTTTCCACGTCTGGAGAAACATGATATTATTAAGGTGCTCCCGGACTTTTGCACTTGTTTAGTGGCAATTATACCTTGTGTCCCCTGTGTTAATTTAGCACGTAGCGTTTTAATACAGGTTCCTTTCTCTTTTTTGGTATTTTAGTTTGGGACCCCGATATGCCTGAGGCTATACAGGGGTTTTTGGTAGTATTGACGGCATACTCGGGCTTGCGCAGACCCATTCCTACCTTATGTCTCATACCCATTTTGTTTCTGTGTGGTCGTGCCACTTATCGTTGAGGGTTGGCCAGGATAGGAGGTCTCTTTGACATGATCCAGCTCGTTTGCCCCTTTAATTATTATGGTATTCGTACTCTCTCTTATAGTCGGAGCTATTTTATTATATAGCCTATGTCCGTAGACTTTCAGCGTATATATGAGTAGAAAAACATAATGCTTAAATAAAAGATATAATAATTATATAGAAATCATGGTCCGGAGACCGTACAAGATATCAGCTTGCGAGATACCCCGGTGGTTAGGCCATGTTTTACCTCTTATTGCTGCGTGACCTGTGTGGTTTGACTTGCTTTTGAGACGAATGTCTTCGCTTGAGGGTTCCTTCATCCTCTGCAGGGTTCTGCATCTTTTTGAATCTACGGACCTCGTTTCGGAGCTGTTTCATGCCCCAGCCCTTGCAGATCTCTGTCTTGTTGACGTTCGGGGGCCACTATCTTCTATTGATGGAGGTTTTCAGCGCCTCCATGAAGCATGTGGTCGCCTTCATCCACTGGAGCAAATGGGTTTGGAGGTCCCCTATCTTCGTCTGGTGCCTGCTGGGAGCTCTCTTCCGAGGGGGGTTTGTCGAGGTGTTCGTGCCCCACTCGTTTATCTGCAAGACCGCCGTTTGATAACTGTTGAAGTTTCTGGTTATCTTGTCTATGTGAGGCAGAGGACGAGGGTCCTGCAGGGACCAGATTTTGCGAGGATGTGTAGCCTTGAAGGTTCTTAGCGGAGACCATACGAAGCGGTCGACGTAAGCTCTCGGGGAGGTTTTTGGATATAGGGTCCGGACCTTGCGGAAGGTTCCTGGATTTCCCTTATTGTTGACCCCTGATTTCCGATTCCGCGGGATCTGAGGTCTACTCTGTAATTGCTATAAGACCTTGGTTTTCCCCTTTAAGGTGGTCTGGTAGCAGGACCTAGAATTCTCTTGGTCTCCTCGGATTGCTCTGATGCCCCAAGGTGTAGGGAACTTCACTATTTGATAGAGGGTTGACGGGACTGCTCCCATGTCGTGAATCCATGATCGTCCTAAGATCATGTTGTATGCCGATTGACAGTCCACGACCAGGAATTTGGTAGATAGGTTGATCCCTTCAGCATATACTGGTTGAACAACCTCCCTAGCGGTTTGCTTGACCTCGCCGTTGAACCCGATGAGTGGAGTTACTTTGCGCGTCAGGGTATTCTCCTCTAACCCCAGGTCTTGGTACACCGTCAGGAAGATTATATTGCTGGAAGACCCGTTGTCTACTAGTATTCTTTTCACTAAACAGTTCGCTATGGTGAGAGAGACAACTAGAGCAACATGGTGGGGAGCTAATATCTTCTCTTGCCCCTTGGCTGTGAAGCTTATCTCGTTGGTACCTAGAAGTAGGCGTTTAGGTTGAGCAGTCTCCAGGCCGTGTTTAGCATTACGGGTGCTCTTCTTCGCAGCTGCATGGCTCACGCCACTTACTTCAGAGCCTCCTGAGATTACATGAATCACCCGATCCTGGCGAGGTGGTGAGCTTGGTGCGTCTCCTTTGGATTTCCATGATACTTCTTTGCTAAGATGAGCCTTGGCTTTCTTTGAAAGTAATTCTCGAAGATGCCCCTTTTGGAGCAGTTCGTCTTTGGGGGACACTTGACCTGTTGACCAATCTGCCCCAGCGTGTTGACCAGCTCTGGTGTGGATATTGATAGATGGGATATATCGGGCCAGGTAGACACAGACATCCCCTCTTCTTTTTTTAATGGCCGGTTTTGGAATCTGCCCCGGTTCCTGCTTCCGGAGTCCTTGGATCCCTTTGGGAGGATCTTTCTTCTCGGTCTCCCCGGTCTGAATCGGTGGACCTTTGATCCTGTTTGGGTTGAGCCTTGGCGCGGCTAGCGACGTCCTCTTCCCACTTCACCTGTGCCCACGCTCGGGATAGCACATCCTCCATGGTTTTGCAAGGGTACATGGTTAGCTCTTTGTAGAGCCCTCCGTCTAAAAGTAGGCCTCTCTTGAAGGCAGAGATTGCGGTAGGGATGCTGCATTCAGGGACTGCTACCTTCTCTTGATTAAAATGGGCTATGTAGTCCTGCAGGGGTTCTGCTCGATGCTGGAGGATCTCGTAGAGACTGTCTGAAGTCTTCTCCAGGCTCCTGCTACTCGCGAATTGTTCTACACACTTGTCGCTCAGTCCGGCAAAGGAAGAGATGGACCTGGTAGGGAGATTGATCTACCATTGCAAGGCAGGTCCAATCAGAGTGGAGCTGAACCGTTTACACACGGTAGCTTCTCGGGACTCCTTGGGGAGCGCAACCGCTAGCATCCTCTGCTTATATTGTGCGATATGATCGTCGGGGTCTCCGGTGCCCTCGTACATCATGATGCTGGGGAAGGAGAATTTCCAAGGCATCTCGACTGAGGCGATCTCCTCCGCGAAGGGAGTATCTGTGTACAAGTTAGGGTTTCTCCTCTGGATTTGGGGAGCTACTCCTGGTAGACGTTCCACCATGGATTGCATGGCGTCGAACCTCTTGGAAAACATCTGCTCCAGATAGGCGGTTATGGAAGACTGTGGGAACCGAAATTCGCACTGTCGATTTCTGTTTAAATAAGGAAACTAGGAAAACCCTATTTACCCATAGGTCCCGGATTTCTGCGAGAGCCAACGACAAGTGATCGAATATATGCGGAAATCATGAAAAGATAACAAACGAGTTTAGAGAAAACAGTAGATCTTATTTCGAGTCCGCGTAAGAGCGTTGCGATCATTACAAGGGATCATAAAATCTTTGGCCGCAAAGGCTGTCAGCGAGTTACTTAGTTCTAGCAGCCTAAAAGCTCAAACCTAGTTGAGTCGCAGCTCGATAACAAAAGATGAAATAGATACAAAAAAGGTTTTTTGATTGATTTCGGACTGAACCTTGTTAAAGGCTGCCTACGTACCCCTTTCGAGGATCAAGCCGAACGTAGTTCAATTGATAGAGATGGACAAGAGATCGAACTGTCGGGCGTGTTCGTCTAGTAATTGAGTGCATGTCATAGAAACCGAACTTGTCGAGAATAAAGCCTAAAGTTTCTAAGTGCAGAGAATTTCGAGTCTAAAAAGTTCTCCTTATGCCTCTCGCCTAAGACTCCTTATATACTAGCTCCAAGGTCGGTTTACGCTTTTACTCTTCTGCCCTTAACCCGTCATAGCATAAAATGGAGATATTCCATTTTTTCCGATCTTCGTATTTATCCTCAAAATTTCGTATTTATCCGCGGAAACTTGACATTTATCCTTCCTTGCACGCCAAGCGTAAACTGTCATACGGTATATGGGCTTTTAGTTAATAAATCGTAAGTTGGGTCTCGAGTCGTGTCTTAGGTCCCTTTGGGCCGTCTTCTGACTCAAAACGTTTATTACGACTTCTTTCGATAAAGAACGAACTTTCAGTGGTTTTTACCACAAAGTTAGATTGATGTCTTAGAATGGTCGGAAGACATGAACTGAGTTCGCTACGGTCTTTGGGAGATAGCATCGTAGGATAGACGAAAATACATGAATTGGTGTCGTATCGACGTTTCGGAAGAGTTCGGTCACTACGTAACAACCGAACAGAACGCACGCTCGATCGCTACGTAACGACCGAGCGTCCGTCCCGCTTGGTTGCTACGTAGCGACCGAGTGGGATGGACGCTCGGTCGCTACGTAGCGACCGAGCTTGGCTACGTAGCGACCGAGCGGGACGGACGCTCGGTCGCTATGTAGGGATCGAGCGGGACGGATGCTCGGTCGCTACGTAGCGACCGAGCTGTGTGCATGCTTGGTCGCCGCGTATCGGTCGAGCTTGGCTTGTCTGTGGTCCGATTGCCGTACTCGAGCTTGTCCGCGGCCGAATTGGATACATGTCTGTTCCTTCGGACAATCGGTATTTAGTGGTTCGATTGAGATTTGAACAAGATTTTACTGCAAGACTCTTTGTAAAGATATCTTTACGAAGATTACTTTTTCGTAAAAACGTTCATGCTGATTTTTTCGGACTTTCAGGCATTGATTCCGTCGTGACCGATTTTGACCCCAACAGTTCGCCCCCCAGCTCGTTAGAACCATGAGCTTCTAGCGTGAGGTTCTAGCGAGTGGCTTGGCAAGTTAGGCAAGTTAGGTGAGTTATGCGAAATTAATGGTTGAAAAGGTCTGTGGTAAGTGATCTTCTCGCTCTACTAAAAGTAGAAAACGCGATAAGATTGGGGCTGCGCCTTATGACGGCTGCCTACGTACCCTTGTTGAAGGGATCAAGCCTTTCGTAGTTCGTCTCGGAGTTAAGGTTCTTATGACTAGTTTTCCAGTGGGACCTTTATGGTCTATTTTTTATGTAGCGATTATAAGGCGTATTACTGCCGATGGCATTTTGTATGGGTATAGAGGGAAGACTACGAGTTGTCATCTCGTAATCTAACTCTATGTGAACTGCTATATCCGTAATCTGTTTCGAGAGTTTTGCGCAGTGTGTAAACTTGCGGGATTTCTGAAGATTCTCGAATATTGGCAAAGAGACAAATTTTGGGATCTCGTATCATGGTGTTTGATACTATGCCTAGAGATGTTAGAGACCAGTGCGCTGGGTTTAGGGCAAGACCTAGGTTTACTCCTGGTTTTAGAGGGTGCGATGACTAATTCGACTTACGTATCCCGTTTCAGTTTCATCCTGATTCCATACCGATTTAAAGTCCGCGATAGGTTCTCGGCTTATACGACTTGTATGGTTGGAATCGAGCATCTCTCCGGAGATCGGAAGTGCTGGACCAAAATTTTGGATTTCTTTTATAGCGCTATTATCCTTGTGTCGGATGTACGAGAGTCATCTCTACGAGATGGCTAAGTCTGTTTAGGACGTTGAGAGTTTGTTGTGATCAGCAACAAAATGGTAAAAAATACCGTTTCAAGTCTTCGCGAAGGATATGTTTTGAGAAGATGTTAGTGCGTATGACTGTCTGGTCTTCCAAGAAAATGTTTTTATTGAGGAAGGAAATTTCGTCGAAGAACGAATCTTCAGGCGTCTGCGACATCTCGCGATGCTGAAGATTTGTTATTCTTTCGTATGCCGCGTTTCGGGCTTGAAATGTTCGCGGGCTTGAAGATGTTTCGCGATGTTGCAAGGGTTTAGTCTTAGCCCTGCGTTTGAGAAACGTTCTTGTTTGACTACGGATGTTCGTAGCAAAATTGTTATTCCTGTTTGGATGCTAATAATTTGAACTAGGATTGAGGTGTAGCGTAAATTTATCCATGGGAAGAAGCGTTTTCCTTCATAATGTTTTTTGAAGTGTTGGCCTTCCGAGATCTATTTCGTGCATTTTTTAGGATGTTTTGTATAGCTCTAGAAGCTTTCTTACGAATTTTTCCTTAGATGTCGCGTATTATGGGTAAAACATAGCGGGCTTAAAGTGAATTGTAGAATGTTTCAAACTTGGTCGATTGTCGAAAAGTTTAGATTTTTCGTTAACCGTTTGATTGTTAGGACTGTGGGCTATACGATAATTTATCATATCATATAACTGGTTTTACGAAGGTTGTAAATCAGTGATATGTATACATATGTCAAAGTAGCGTTGTTTCTGCGGGTTTTACGAGAAACATTCCTGCTGTAATTTTGATATTAGGTGAAAGTTGCTTGGAGTTACTCATGGAGTGTTACCGAAGTATATTTCAATACGATCTAGTCGCAGAACGTTTTTCATAGGTTTTTTGAGAGGATTCTCATGACACATTCGTTTCTTGAACGAATTGGTCAACCAGAGGTGGATCTACCTAACCATCGGGAGGAAAGTGCTCCTTTTAACGTGCACGATGCTACATCTATTCTCGAGTTTTATTCGTCGCAAATGTTTTCGATGCTTTTCCGTGACTTACTTGGTACAACGGAAACTGAAAGAAATGCTTTCGTGATTGAAGATTTCTCGTAAAATTTTTTTAAAACGAAACTAGCTTTCCGAAGCCGGAAAAGGCTTCAATACTTTGGCTAATCGTCGAGTTTCAGTTTGATATTGGTACAAGTTTTCTGTACGCATGATTGCGACAAGAAATGATGTATAGTTTTTGAGATTATGTTCATGATCGTCTGGATATGTTGCTAGCGTTTAGACGAATATTAAGATTGTCGTTTGCCTATTCTTGACGATTTGCAGAAGTTTTTGAAGTTTGGGAGTATACGAGTATAATATACGTACCTACTCCCCCTTTTTTTTTACGAAAGAAAACGGTTGAAATAAGGAAACTAGGAAAACCCTAATTTCCCAAAGGTCCCGGATCTCTGCGAGAGCCAATGACAAGTGATCGAATATATGCGGAAATCATGAAAAGATAACAAACAATTTTAGAGAAAACAGTAGATCTTATTTCGAGTCCACGTAAGAGCGTTGCGATCATTACAAGGGATCATAAAAGCTTTGGCCGCAAAGGCTGTCAGCGAGTTACTTAGTTCTAGCAACCTAAAAGCTCAAACCTAGTTGAGTCGCAGCTCGATAACAAAAGACGAAATAGATACAGAAAAGGTTTTTTGATTGATTTCGGACTGAACCTTGTTAAAGGCTGCCTACGTACCCCTTTCGAGGATCAAGCCGAACGTAGTTCAATTGATAGAGATGGACAAGAGATCGAACTGCCGGGCGTGTTCGTCTAGTAATTGAGTGCCTGTCATAGAAACCGAACTTGTCGAGAATAAAGCCTAAAGTTTCTAAGTGCAGAGAATTCCGACTCTAAAAAGTTCTCATCATGCCTCTCGCCTAGGACTCCTTATATACTAGCTCCAAGGTCGGTTTACGCTTTTACTCTTCTGCCCTTAAGCCGTCATAGCATATAATGGAGATATTCCATTTTTTCCGATCTTCGTATTTATCCTCAAAATTTCGTATTTATCCGCGGAAACTTGACATTTATCCTTCCTTGCGCGCCAAGCGTAAACCGTCATACGTTTTATGGGCTTTTAGTTAAGAAATCGTAAGTTGGGCCTCGAGTCGTGTCTTAGGTCCCTTTGGGCCGTCTTCCGACTCGAAACGTTTATTACGACTTCTTTCGATAAAGAACGAACTTTCCGCGGTTTTTACCGCAATGTTTGATTGATGTCTTAGAATGGTCGGAAGACATGAACTGAGTTCGCTACGGTCTTCGGGAGATAGCATCGTAGGATAGACGAGAATGCATGAATTGGTGTCGTATCGACGTTTCGGAAGAGTTCGGTCGCTACGTAACGACCGAACAGAACGCACGCTCGGTCGCTACGTAGCGACCGAGCGGGACGGATGCTCGGTCACTACGTAGCGACCGAGCAGGACGGACGCTCGGTCGCTACGTAGCGACCGAGCTTAGCTCGAGCTCGGTCGCTACGTAGCGACCGAGCTGTGTGCATGCTTGGTCACCGCGTACCGATTGAGCTTGGCTTGTCCGTGGTCCGATTGCCGTACTCGAGCTTGTCCGCGGCCGAATTGGATACATGTCTGTTTCCTTCGGACAATCGGTATTTTGTGGTTCGATTGAGATTTGAACAAGATTTTACCGCAAGGCTCTTTGTAAAGATATCTTTACGAAGATTACTTTTTCGTAAAAACGTTCATGCTGATTTTTTCGGACTTTCAGGCATTGATTCTGTCGTGACCGATTTTGACCCCAACAAAGACTCGACTGCCGTCTTCTCAGGCTCTTCTTTCTCGGGTTCAGGTTCGGAATCACTTTCCTCTAGGTCGTGGATCTGGTGATCCTCGATCCCTTCCCGTGTTGCCCCCCGGCCACTGCGGATGCAGGAGTCGCGTTAGTGGTGCCTTCTCCGGTGTTGGGAGTGTTCAGGCTTCCCATAGGTCGAACCCGAGTGTTGAAGCGATGCTTCTTGTTGCTCGCCGTGTTGGGAGCTTTGTTCTGTTCTCAGAGTGCAGCGTTCTCCGTCTGTAGCTGGTTGAGTTTCTCGGCGCTTAACTCCAGCAGTTTGGAGTGTTCACCATGTTTTTCCCTCAGGCTCTGAACCTCGGAGGAAAGCTCTGGATTTTCGGTTGTTTCCCGAGCCTTGTGCAAGTCGGTTACTTGGCTCTGCAGTCCGTCGATCTGTCGTTGAAGCTCAGATTCTCTTGGGATAAATTCTGACGGATCGTCTTGCTCCTCCACCGCCATCGTCAGGTAGCTTAGATTACTCCCCTCCTTCTAGCGCCAAACTGTTAGGGGATTTTTGTGTAGGATCTTTATGAGTACTACGGAACGATGGATAAGCTAGTAAACCGGGGGTGTTTGTATGTATTTCATGAGGATTTAGAGATGCTAATGAAGAAATAGGCTTGAAGAGACTTTTATCAGATAGAACGAACAAGATTACAAGGTATTGAGTAAGAACCCTAATTATAGCCGTCTAGTTCTAGTCTCTAAGCCTTGGAGAAGTCGATCCCTTGCTTGAGGGCTGTTGTTGCTCTTATATAGTCGTCTAGAAGTCGGTTTCATTTAGGTTAAACTCTTCCATATTCAGAAATATGGAAGGTTCTCCTTGTCGTAAGTTTTCCATTTCTTGGAAGGGAGCAGGGTCCCGGGACCGAGCCCAGGTTCCCTCTGGTGGGAACCCGGGGTACCCATTTATCAGGGATCCGGGGATCTGAGTCCTGCTTGGAGGCTGGGGGAAATAATACCGGGATATTTTTCCCCAAAAGGGGGCACATAGCCCGAACCTGTCGATATGCTGCAGTGAGAATGGAGCGTCGATGTGCTTCAGTGAGCATGGATGGACCTTGCTGATAAGCTGGAGATCGTGGCCTCAGCCAGTCAGTAGAGTTGCAGACATGCTGCAGGCAGCATATATCTTCCCCTGGTCGATCGTAACCGCCGGGATCAGCCTCTCCAGGCTTGTCCGAGAAGAAGGTGTTCTATGTGTAGAATCTTGCCTTGGCGGTTGTAGAATTGGTGAGCTCTGGTTATGGACGTCTCTCCCCGTGTCCCGTTCTTTAGGTTTAGAAATCTATATTCATAGAAGAGGTCGTGCCTCCCTTCTTAGGATTTGGAAATATTCATTATATCCTTAGATAATAGGATATTTCCATTTTCTTAAGGGAGGTGTTATGTATTGGAATACTTCCTCTTTCTCTTAGATTTAAAGAGAACCCTTCTTTTCCAAGCTGGTTACCTGATAAATGGAAGATTTCCATTTATCTTAAAGCAGGAGAAATTACTTGGCCTGGAAGACAGAGGAAGGTCCCAGACTTGGGGATAGGGACCCGGGACCCAGAGGCAGGGACCCGGACCTGAGGGCAGGGACCTGGAAGACGGAACATGGAGTAATCTCTTCATGGAATATTTTTCCCCAACAACCGGGGTAACCGATACAAGGGATCCTGAGGGTTCCTAAAACTGGGACCCGGAGGTCTGGGTCCTGCCTGGGGTCTGGAGGAAAGTAGTACCTGAGTATTTTTCCCCAACAGTTTGCCCCTTATTTCTCGATTTTGTCATCGATTTCGAGGAATAACTTGTGCACTCAAGTCAACCGGGATTGCTCATTCTCAGCAAATATCCCTCGGGCAGGACAGCGTTTCAGGAGCTCATCTTTTGGGTTCTTTATAGGCTGAAATTCTTCTTCGGATCCAAGTAGGAGGTGGCTTTTCTGTCGAGGACCCAGTCCTGGTAGTGCTTTCTTGGGATTCTTGAATCAGTCATAAAGGACGGAGAGGCTCTGAGTCTTAGCTGATCTGGAGGCTGAGAGACATACGCGTTACTAGGGTTCATGGTTTTGATATGGGACCCCAAAGAAATGAGTTGATCCACGGGATCTCGTGGTTAATGAGAGACACCTTTGAGAGACCTCGAGATTAAATCCGTCGCGTGATATCCTTTCTGCGGTGCATGGGATTCCACTTAGGGCTTCAAAACCTTTTTCTTCATTCTCATTGTTTTACGATCGCTTTCCATTTCTCTCTCAAAGATTGGCGACGATATCTTCGGTTCTGCTCCTCATTCTCCAGGTAGTTATACCTTGTGTCCCCTGTATTATTTTAGCCTGTAGCGTTTTAATACATGTACCTTTCACGTTTGCGTATTTATTTAGTTTGGGACCCCGATATGCCTGAAGCTATACATGGGTTTTAGGTAGTATTGACGGCATACTCGGGCTTGCGCAGACCCATTCCTACCTTATGTCTCATACCCGTTTTGTTTTTCTGTGGTCGTACCACTTTTCATTGGGGGTTGGCCAGGATCGAAGGTCGCTTGGACCTGATCCAGCTCGTTTTCCCCTTTAAGTATTAAGGTATTCCTACCACCCTTTTATAGTCGGAACTATTTTATTTTTTTGAGCTTTGTCCGGAGACGTATCAGCGTACATAGGAGTAGGAATCCGTAATTCTTAAATGATAGATATAGAAAATATGATCCGGAGATCGATGTTAAAAATGATAGGCTTTGAGGTGCAAGGCATTCCAGTAATTGAGTAGTATTTTACCTTTAGCATCTTGCAGCCTGTATGCTCCTGCTCCCCGCACCTCGATTACTTTGTAGGGTCCCTCCCATCCTGGGGTGAGTTTTCCAGTTGTTTTCTCTGCTCGTCGTAGTACCCAATCGCCTTGCTAAAAGGTTCTGGTTATGACTTTCCTGTTGTAGGTCTTGGCTACTTCTTGCTTGTAGGACCAGTTTCTTTCTCGAGCAGCTTCTCTATTTTCGTCGAGTAAGTCAAGATTCAGCGACATTAGCTCATTATTTTCTTCCTGAGAAGTTGTCCCCGAGACCGTGGTCTTCACATGCATCTCGGTTGGGATTATAGTCTCCTGCGTTGCTGTCTTGGGGGGTAGTCCGATAGGCCCAAAGGACTCCATGTAGCTCTTCCGCCCAGTTTCCTTGAGAACCCTCCAAGCGTTTTTTCAGCATATTTACCACAGTCTTGTTTGTGGATTCCGCTTGCCCATTATGTTAGGGGATTTTTGTACAGGATCGTTTTTTAGAGTACTACAGAACGATGGATAAGCTGGGTTTCATATAGATTTATAGGTATTTCGTAAGGGTTTATGAGAGATTAGAGAAAAAAGACTTGAAGAGATCTTTATTGAGTAAACAAGCAAGGATTCCTAGTATTTTTAGTATGAACCCTAACCCTAGCTGTTTAAGTATAATCTCTAAGCCTAAAAGTGTCAATCACTTGTTCTTGGGTTTTGGTTCCCCTTATATAGTCGTCTATAGGTCGGTTGGACTAGATGGAAGTCTTCCATATTCGGAAATATGGAAGGTTCTCTTTATCGGCAATTTGCCTTTCCTTGGAGGCGGTTCCTGGAACCGAAACCGGGGTAACCGATAATGGGGATCCTGAGCGTTCCTAAAACGGGGACACGGAGGTCTGGGTCCTGCCTGGGGTCTGGAGGAAAGTAGTACCTGAGTATTTTTCCCCAACAGTTTACCCCTTATTTCTCGATTTCGTCATCTATTTCAAGGAATAACTTGTGCACTCAAGTCAACTGGGTAGCTCATTCTCAGCAATTATCCCTCGGACAGGAAAGCGTTCCAGGAGCTCATCTTTTGGGTTCTTTATAGGCTGAAATTCTTCTTCGGACCCAAGTAGGAGGTGGCTTTTCTGTCGACGACCCAGTCCTGGTAGTGCTTTCTTGGGATTCTTGAATCTGTTATAAAGGACGGAGAAGCTCTAAGTCTTAGCTGATCTGGAGGCTGAGAGACATACACGTTCCTAGGGTTCATGGGTTTGATATGGGACCCCAAAGAAATGAGTTGATCCACGGGATCTCGTGGTTAATGAGAGACACCTTTGAGAGACTTTGAGATTCGCTCCGTCGCGTGATATCCTTTCTGCAACGCGTGGGATCCCACTTAGGGCTTTAAAACCTTTTATCTTCATTCTCATTGTTTTACGGTCGCTTTCCATTTCTCTCTCAAAGATTGGCGACGATATCTTCGGTTCCGCTGCTCATTCTCCAGGTAGTTATTTTCTCTTGCCTTTCTCTCTCTTATTTCCTTTTCTAGCTCTTCTTCCGAGTCTCTCCTACTCATAGAATGAACCCTAAGCCGTGCCTCGCTCCGGACTTGTCCTCCATAGGTGTTAGGGAAAAATATCCCGGTGTTATTTCTCCCAGCCTCCAGGCAGGACTCAGATCCCCGGATCCCTAGTAAACGAGTTCCCCGGGTCCCTCCCCCCCCCCCCCCCCCCCTAGAGGGAACCCAGGGCTCCGTCCCTGGACCCTGCTCACTTCCAAGAAATGGAAAACTTCCGACAAGGAGAACCTTCCATATTTCAGAATATGGAAGAGTTTAACCTAATGAAACCGACTCTAGATGACTATATAAGAGCGACAACAGCCCTCAAGCAGAGGATCGAGGCCGTTTGACTTGGAGATTGTACTTAGGCAGCTAGGGTTAGGGTTCATACTAATATACTTGTAATCCTTGTTTGTTCTATGTAATAAAGATCTCTTCGAGTCTATATTCTCTTCAATCTCTCTAAATCCTGAGGAAATACTCTTAAACCTACCCAACAATTCAACTTGTCCATCGTTCTGTGGTACTCTAAAAGAGCCTACACAAAAATTCTCTAACAGTTTGACGCTAGAAAGGAGGGGAGTAATCTAAGCTATGTGATGATGGCGATGGATGGGTGCTCCAAACCACCTGAAGCTGTTCAAGAAGGTGCCAAGCCCCTTGGATTATCTACTAACCATCGGAGTCGAGTAGATAATCCGATCGAAGCTGAGTCCTCCCTACCACACTCGCAAGAGGAAACGACTTACGTCATATCCGGAGGATTAGAGACGTGCAGTGCAAGTCACTCAACCACCCCGGAAAATAACAGGAATACTGGGAGCAGTTCGACGAAAATCAAGCAGGAATCCTCCCTGACCAACGACATAAGCTTCACAGCTGAAGAACGAGAGAGAGTCATGTTACCTCATCAAGATGCCCTCGTCGTCACACTTCCGGTAGCAAATTGCCTGGTCAAAAGAATACTGGTGGATAGCGGTAGCTCCAGTAACATCATCTTCCAAGGGGCATACCAAAGTCTGGGTTAGAAGAAGGAATCCTATTACGCAAAGCGACCCCCCTTGTAGGATTCAGCGGGGAAGTCAAACAAGCAACCGGAGAAATCTACCTCCCCATTTATGCTGAAGGAGTCAGCCTCCTTACTAGGCTCCTCGTCGTCGACTTACACTCCTCTTATAATATGATCTTAGGCCGAGCATGGATTCATGGAATGAGAGCGGTTCCCTCGACTCTCCATCAGATAATAAAGTTCCCCACCTCTCAAGGCATTAGAATAATCAGAGGAGACCAGGAAACCGCCCGCCATTGCTATCATATCGCTCTAAAAGAGCGAACCGAAACAACCTTGTCTCCGCATACAGAAGAACCATAAGTCGAGGATATGGACGACATACCCCTAGTAGAAGGTGACTTAACTCGCAACCTCAAGATCGGGTCCAAGCTCTCCGAAGGATTAAGAAGAAGACTGGTAGACTTCCTCCGGTCCAATTCCGACTGTTTCGCATGGTCACACCTAGACATACCGGGGATCGATCCCGAGGTTATCATACACCAGCTGTAAGTGGACCCCTTGCACCAGCCTGTGAGACAGAAACGGAGAAAGTTTGCTCCAGAAAAGGACAGCATAATCAACGAAGAAGTCAAGAATCTACTAAACGCGGGGTTCATTCGAGAGGTCCAGTATCTCGAGTGGCTGGCTAACGTCGTCATGGTGAAGAAGAAGAACGGAAAGTGGCGAGTATGCATCGACTTTACAGATCTTAACAAGTCTTGCCCAAAAGATCCTTTCCCTCTTCCACATATGGACAAGCTGGTCGACGCCACAGCGGGGCACCAGCTAATGAGTTTCATGGATGCTTTCTCCGGCTAAAACCAAATACTTATGCATCCCAAAGATCAAGAGAAGACCTCTTTCATGACATCCCGAGAAATCTATTGCCACAAGGTCATGCCCTTCGGATTGAAGAACGCCGGATCAAAGTATCAAAGGCTGGTAAATATGATGTTCGCAGAGCAAATAGGAGAAACCGTAGATGTTTACATCGACAATATGCTAGTGAAATCTATAGAGGTGGAAGACCATATCTCGCACCTACAACAGGGTTTCTCTACCCTTCGCAAGTATAACATGAAACTCAACTCAGCTAAGTGCTCGTTTGGTGTCAGCTCCAGAATGTTCCTAGGGTACATTGTAACCCACCGGGGCATAGAAGCCATTCCGGACCAGATCAGGGCTATCCATTCCATCCCTTCCCCAAGAAATGTGAAGGAGGTACAGAAACTGACCGGCAGGATGGCAGCCTTAAGCATATTCATCTCCAGGCTCTCCGACAAATCCCATGCCTTCTTTGAAACCCTTAAAAAGCCAAAGGATTTCGAATGGACCAAGAAGTGTGAATCAGCCCTCTAGGAGCTCAAAACCTATCTTACCACACCTCCCCTCTTGTCCAACCCCTTGCATGGCGAAGTCTTACTGTTGTACCTTGCTGTCTCAGAGCATGCAGTCAGCGCCGTCCTGGTTCGGGAAGAGGGGACCAAGCAGCTACCAATCTACTACGTAAGCAAAGCCCTCCTAGATGCGGACAATCGCTACAGTCATCTAGAGAAGCTGGCCCTAGTTCTGATGATCGCCTCTCGGAAACTATGACCCTATTTCCAAGCTCATCCGATTGTGCTCGTCACCTCGTTCCCTATAAAGTTGGTTCTACATAAGCCCGACATCTCCGGAAGACTAGCAAAATGGGCAGTCGAGCTAGGAGAATATGACGTGATCTTCAGGCCGGCCATGGCAATAAAATCCAAGGTCCTAGCGGACTTTGTAGCTGAGTTCTCTCCAGATCTACTCCCGGCTATCGAACAGGAGGTACGCCTCCAGAAAGAGGCCGACAAGGAAGGAGAATGGGTCTTGCATGTAGACGGCTCCAGCAACATTCGAGGAGCAGGAGTGGGGATCGTGCTCACATCGCCAACAGGAAACACGGCCTCAAGAGCCGTAATGTGTAACTTCAAAGCAACGAACTATGAAAGTGAGTACGAGGCCTTGA
Source organism: Brassica rapa (assembly GCF_000309985.2). Taxonomy (NCBI): domain Eukaryota; kingdom Viridiplantae; phylum Streptophyta; class Magnoliopsida; order Brassicales; family Brassicaceae; genus Brassica; species Brassica rapa. The sequence goes on from NC_024803.2 coordinate 22,572,899, forward strand.
TTGAAGGACTATCGCTCGCCCACCAGCTAGGTGCCGAAAATATCCAAGTCTATAGTGACTCCCAGCTAATTATCAACCAGGTGCAAGGAGAATATCAAGCCAAAGAAGACAGCATGATCCAATATATGGCAGTCGCTTAGCGCCTCACGAGCAAGTTTAAAAGCTGTAAACTCACGCAGATCCCCAGCAGAATTCGCAGGCCGACGCTCTGGGTAACCTAGGGTCGGCCCTCCAGACGCAGACGCAGATGAGCATCCCAGTATTAGTGTTGCAATGGCCAGCCACCCTAGAACCGCCGAACGAAGAGGTCTCTGCCATCGAGGAAGAAGAAACCTGGATGACCCCCATAGTTTGGTACCTCAAAGACAATATCCTCCTCGAAAATCGCAATGAAAGCAGGAAAATCAAGAAACAGGCTGCTAGATATTTTCTATCTCAGGAAGTAATTTATCGCAGGTCATTCACCGGTCCATACCTAAGGTGTGTCACGCCCCGTAAAGCAGCTAGAATCCTGGTCGAACTACATGAAGAAGATTGCGGATCTCATTCCAGCGGGAGGACCTTGGTGCTGAGAGCTAAGAGAGCAGGCTATTATTGGCCGACAATGGCGGAAGAAGCTAACAAGAAGCTGTTGGGGTCAAAAACGGTTGCGACGAAGTTAACATTCAAAACGTCTAAAGAAGAAAGTAAGAATTTTTCTACGATAAATAATTTTTCGGAAAAGATTTATTCTTACGAAGAGCTCTACGGAAGAAAAATGAGACATCGGAGAAAATCCCAAAAAAGGTCGCACCGTCGCTACGTAGCGACCGAGTGTGCGTTCCTTTCGGTCGCTACGTTGCGACCGAGCTCTTCCGAAACAACGATACGACACGAATCCATGCATTCTCTTCTACCCTTCGATGCTGACTCCCGAAGACCGTAGCGAACCCATTTCATGTTTTCCGCCATTCGAAGTCATCAATCAAACTTTACGATAAAAACCGCGGAAAGTTTGTAATTATTGAAAGAAGTCGTAATAAACGCTTCAAGTTGAAAGAGGCCCATAGGGACCTAAGACATGAATCGAAGCCCACCTTACGATTTCTTAACCAGCAGCCCGTAAACCGTGGGAGGGTTTACGCTTGGTTTGCACAGAAAGATAAATATCCAGTTTCCACAGATAAATACAAAATTTTGAAGATAATTACGAAGATCATGAAAAATGGAATATCTCCATTTTTAGGCTATGACGGCTTAAGGGCGGAAGGGGGAAAAGTGTAAACCGACCTAGGAGCGAGTATATAAGGAGTCCTAGGCGTGAGGCACGGAGGGAGGAAATTGTTTTACCAGCAAACTTAGCACTTAGATCAATTAGGCAATTTTTCGTTTTTTGTTATTTCGAGCTGCGACTCAATTATGTTTAGCCATATTTGGGTTGCTAGAACTAGGAATCTCGCCGACAGCTCTCGAGCCCAGACTTATACCTTGTTGTAACGCTCAAACGCAGATTTGGTATAAGATCTACTTTGCTCTCTTTTTACGATCTTATATACTTTGTCATTGTTATTTCGTACTCTGATTGCTTAACGTGTGGTATTAGCAGATATCCGGGACCTCTAGGAAATTAGGGCTCTCCTATTTTGCTTATTTAAACGGAAATCGACAGTGCAAATTTCGGTTCCCACAGTTTGGCGCTAGAAGGAATCAATCTAACCCGCAAAAGCCACTCAACGATCAGGAACGATATGCAAGACTCGACATGAGCGAACGTTATCTCGGTCAAAGGGGCAGCAACGGTCGATCGTGCCAAACCGCGTAATGACCTCCTTGTTATCGAATTGACGATTCGATATATCGACATCGCTAGGGTGCTAATCGACACCGAAAGTTCGGTTGATATCATCTTCAAAGATCCTCTCGAAAAAATGAAGATCTATCAATCCGAAATCGTAAAACATCCAAGCCCAATGTTGGGACTTTCGGGAGAAACCACCATGGACTACAGATCGATTAATCTCACAGTCAAAGCTGGGACCGTGACAAGAATCACAGAGTTTCTAATCGTTGACCGTCCCGCATCGTACAACGTTATCATGGAAACGCCATGGTTGAACGCCATGCGTGCAATCCCGTCAACATACCACCATTGCCTCAAATTCCCAACCTCTAACGGAATCGACGTAATTATGGGGAAATCCGAGAGTATCGAAGGTGTGTTTCGCAACAGAACAAAAACGAAAAAGACCAGACCTCGAAACCACTCCTAGAAGAGTGGAGAAAAAGGTCTCTGACGAAAATTCACGAAGTCAAGATCTAGCAGAACTCTTCCGGCAGTCCAGTAACATTGCGGCCCTAGAGGAGAAACGCGAACCAACTTGCAAACCTGTGGTGACAGTCTGTCTCGACGAAGCATTCCCGGAACGCTGCGTCGAGATCGGAGCCAATCTCCGCGAGCCCTTGAGGACATAACTCATAACCTGTCTGAAAAAGAACCTCTATACTTTCGCGTGGGCTGCAGAAGATATGCCAGGGATCAACATTAAGATAGCGTGTCACGAGTTGAATATCGATCCGACTTTCAAACCCGTCAAACAAAAAAGACGAAAGCTAGGTCCAGAACGTGCTTCCGCGGTAAACGATGAGGTCGAAAATTGCTTGAAGTCGGGTGAATAACAAAAGTAAGATATCCAGACTGGCTCGCCAATCCTATAGTAGTCAAAAAGAAAATCGGGAAGTGGCGAATCTGCGTGGACTGTACCGATCTAAACAAGGCCTGTCCAAAGGATAGTTTTCCTCTGCCACACATCGATCGATTGGTAGAAGCAACGGCGGGCAACGAACTTCTGTCTTTCATGGATGCCTTCTCGGGTTACAATCAAATTATGATGAATCCCGACGACCGCGAGAAGACTGCGTTCATTACTAATCGCGGGACGTATTCCTAAAGGGTAATGCCCTTCGGCCTCAAAAACACTGGCGCAACTTACTGTTGGGGTCAAAATCGGTCACGACGGAATCAATGTCTGAAAGTCCGTAAAAAACGGCATGAAATTTTTTAAGAAAAGTGATCTTCGTAAAGAAATCTTTACGAAGAGCCTTGCGGTAAAATCTTGTTCAAATCTCAATCGAACCACTAAACACAAGCTGTGCCAAGGCAACGTATCTAAGCCAGCCATGGATAGGTATGAATGTGACGATCGGAACATGGACAAACCAAGCTCAATCATTACGCAACTACCGCACATGCACACTGCCTGGTCAATGCAAAGTTACCAAGCTCGAACCGAGCTCGGTCGCTACGTAGCGACCGTGCTCGAGCCTAGCTCGGTCGCTACGTAGCGACTGAGTGTGCGATCCGTTCGGTCGTTACATAGCGACCGGCTCTTCTGAAACATTGATATGACAAGAATCCATGCATTCTCGTCTACCCTTTGATGCTGTCTCTCAAAGACCGTAGCGAACCCATTTTATGTTTTCCGCGATTCGAATTCATTAACTAAACTTTACGATAAAAACTACGGAAAGTTCTTTTTTATCGAAAGAAGTCGTAATAAACGCTTCAAGTTGAAAGACGGCCCAAAGGGACCTAAGACATGACTCGATGCCCACCTTACGATTTCTTAACCAGCAGCCCGTAAACCGTGGGACGGTTTACGCTTGGTTTGCAAGGAAAGATAAATGTCAAGTTTTCGCAGATAAATACGAAATTTTGAAGATAATTACGAAGATCGGGAAAAATGGAGATCTCCATTTTTAGGCTATGACGGCTTAAGGGCAGAAGGGGAAAAGCGTAAACCGACCTAGGAGCGAGTATATAAGGAGTCCTAGGCGAGAGGCATGAGGTGAGAACTTTTTCACAGCAAAACTTAGCACTTAGAGCAATTAGGCAACTTTCCGTTTTTGTTATTTCGAGCTGTGACTCAATTAGGTTAAGCCATATTAGGGTTGCTAGAACTACGAATCTCACAGACAGCTCTCGAGCCCAGGCATATACCTTGTTGTAAACACTCATACGCAAATTCGGAATAAGACTTCTCTTTGCTCTCTTTTTATGATTCTTACACTTTATCGTCTTTATTTCGTGTTCTGATTGCTTGGCGTGTGGTATTAGCACATTTCGTGTTCGGGACCTCTGGGAAATTAGGGTTTTCGTAGTTTTCTAATTTAAACGGAAATCGACAGTGCAAATTTCGGTTCCCACAGTTTGGCGCTAGAAGGAGAGGGGGTACGGATCAATCTAACTCTCCGTAACAAAACACTTGATCAAAACAATGTCTGGAAATACAAAAGACAAAATCGCAGTTTTCAATAACGCTGGCAAGAAAACCCCAGCCGCAACTGCGCCTATGGCCAACGCCTACGCAAACGCCACAGTTCTTGAGAAAATCGAAAACCTTGCTGCGACTTTTCGCCGCATGAAGTGCAATGAAACGAGCTCGCGATTTCTCTTCCTAAACATAAAGGGAAACGATAAATCTTATCAAACCTCGTAAGCTTGGCTCATTACCGAACAAAAGAAATCTCAGCACGTAAGGGTTTTACCAAAACAAGTTTTCCGAAAACATTTCGGAAGGGTAAAACTTGTTCTCCCAAAAACCGCTGAAAACCCCTAAGTTAATCGCGGAAAAGGGAAGCGCAGAAAATCGATTACAAAGCTTGGTCACTACGTAGCGATCGAGCTCTAGCCAAGCTCGGTCGCTACGTAGCGACCAAGCACGCACAAGGCTAGCGACCGAGCTCTAGGCAAGCTCGTCGCGACCGAGCACGCACACAGCTCGGTCGCTACGTAGCGACCAAACACACACACAGCTTGGTCGCTACGTAGCGACCAAGCAAACACACAAGTCGGTCGCTACGTAGCGACCGAGAACACACACAGCTCGGTCGCTACGTAGCGACCGAGCACACACACAGCTCGGTTGCTACGTAGCGACCGAGCACGCACACAGCTCGGTCGCTACGTAGTGACCGAGCCCAAGCTAACTTTCCACTCGCTATGTTGCGACCTGTAAGGCCCATAAAGGTCCTCCTTTGCATTCTCGTTTGAATCCTCATCGAAACGCTTTTCTCAATCGGAGTTTCCATTGAGATTTTTCGACGAAAACAAGTTGGACTCTTCTTGGCTTGCTTCCACTCGCTACGTAGCAACCTGTCAGACCTTCACTTGCTACATAGCGAACTTTCAGGCCTCGGAAAGGTCCTCCTTTGGGTTCTCTTTTGAATGCTAATCAAAATGCTTTTCATTTCGTCTCAATCGGAGTTTCCGTTGAGATTTTACGACGAAAACAAGTAGGACTCTTCTTGGCCTTCTTCCACTTGCTATGTAGCGATCTGTCAGGCCTTCACTCGCTACATAGCGACCTGTCAGGCCTCAGAAAGGTCCCCCTTTGGTTTCTCTTTTGAATCCTCATCGAAATGCTTTTCGTTTCGTCTCAATTGGAGTTTCTGTTGAGATTTTACGACGAAAACAAGTAGGACTCTTCTTGGCTTGCTTCCACTCGCTACGTAGCGACCTGTCAGACCTTCACTCGCTACATAGCGACCTGTAAGGCCTCAGAAAGGTCCTCCTTTGGGTTCTCTTTTGAATCCTTATCGAAACGCTTTTCGTTTCGTCTCAATCAGAGTTTCCTTTGAGATTTTACGAAGTAGGACTCTTCTTGGCTTGCTTCCACTCGCTACGTAGCGATCTGTCAGACCTTCACACGCTACATAGTGACCTGTCAGGCCTCAGAAAGGTCCTCCTCTATGTTCTCTTTTGAATCCTCATCGAAACGCTTCTCGTTTCGTCTCAATCGGAGTTTTCGCTGAGATTTTACGATGAAAACAAGTAAGACTTGTCTAAACTCCTTTGCTTGCTCCTACTCAACCTTACCTCCATCATTGTGTTCTCCTTCAAATCTCGATCGAAACGTCTCTTGTTTCGTCTTGATTGGAGTTACCATTGAAACTTTATAATAAAAAAAAAACCCGCAAACACTTGTTTTCTCGCATGGATTCAGATTGACCGTATAAAACGGCAACGGTTAACTTAACACTTTAGCCGCCTCAACTATACGACTACGTTGAACCTTTTATAAAATTGACATCGTATCTAAGGAGAAGATAACAGTAAAGTTTGGAAGATAAATGCCAAGTTTCAAAGGATAAACACCAATATCGAAAATAGTGAACATACACGAGAAGAGGAAGGGGAAATGAGCAAGCAAAACTGAGAAGAGACAAAACTGCATCTTCGAGAGAACTAAGGTATTTCCGACTTGAAATTTTTGAAATCAGACTTGGAATTTTCATAGGAAATTACTAAGAAATAAAAACGCCTTTGAGACTGCCATAGAACTTTAGGGAACGTAAAACCTAGGTGGATAGTCTAGCGAACTAAGTCTTGGTCGATTTTTCATGTCTCGATATATCATTTATAACTGTTCATCCAGATCTTGCAAACCGATCTAAACTCCCCAAAAATCGAGAAACGATCGCCACGCATATTAAGTTCGCTTCCTAAGGAGAGAAAAAACTAGAGATATCAACGTTGTCTTAAAACCGATTCGTTTCTGGGAATTTTCACAGAACCGACATATTGCAAGTTGTCAACATGGAAACAACCAAATCACAGTCCAAGTGTCGTCTTTAAATCGTCCCGGATTATCGATCATTCCAAACCTCAGAAGAAGAAACGTACACCACCCTTCAAAGTATCGGTTCAACCGTTTTCTTTTGTAAAAAAAAAAAAAAAAAAAAAAAAAAACGGGAGTAGGTACGTATACTATACTCGTATACTCCCAGACTTCAAAAACTTTTGCAAATCATCAAGAAAACGATTTCGTCAAAAAAAATCATCCCAAATAGGCAAACGATAATCTAAAATTCGTCTAAACGCTAGCAACATATCCAGACGATCATGAACATAATCTCAAAGACTATACATCATTTCATGTCGCAATCATGCGTACAGAAAACTTGTACCAATATCAAACTGAAACTCGGCGATTAGCCATAGTATTGAAGCCCCTTTCCGGCTTCAGAAAGCCAGTTTCGTTTAAAAATTTCTACGAGAAATCTTCAATCACCAAAGCAATTTTTTCAGTTTCCGTTGTACCAAGTAAGTCACCGAAAAGCATCGAAAACATTTGCGACGAAGAAAACTCGAGAATAGATGTAGCATAGTTCACATTGAATGGAGCACTTTCCTCCTTATGGTTAGCTAGATCAACCTCTGGTTGACCAATTCGTCAAGAAACGAATGTGTCATGAGAATCCTCTCAAAAAACCTATGAACAACGTTCTGTGACTAGATCGTATTGAAATAAACTTCGGTAACACTCCATGAGTAACTCCAAGCAACTTTCACCTAAGATCGAAATCACAGCAGAAACGTTTCTCGTAAAACCAGCAAAAACAACACTACTTTGACATATGTATACATATCACCCATTTTAAACCTTCGTAAAGCCGGTCCCCGTTACTTACGCGAAAAATCCTTCGTAATCAGACCAAGTGTTACAAAGAAACTTTCTAAAGCTAACATAACATCCGAGAAGGCAGTCATCCCACCGGTGACTCCACACTGGTTATGTAGCAAACCTCTTGGGCTTCGTCTTCCTCAGACAAAAAAAACTCGATTTTCATAAGACTATAGGACACATTATACGAAATATTTGTCGTATAACTGAAACCTACAGCGGAGAATCATTTTCTACGATTATCGGCCATATTAGCACGGATAACCCCGGCAAACGTGGCCTATCAATCTCGACAAGCGCTCTTTGGCCCTTGGTCAATTACGACTTCCACTAAAGGTCCAAACCAATATTTGCCATCCCCTTTAAGGACGATCGTAAACTAACATGACCTTAAATGTCAAAGTACCATGGTCTAATTCTTGACCTACAACATCCTTGGCTATCTGAGTGAACACATCCCTCACGCCAAGCCAAACTATTTGCGAAACCATCGCTCCATCACTTAACGTCTAAACGACAATCTACGATTTATCTAAAAACGTCGTGTGACTATTAAGAGAATAATTATCGTAAAGCCCACAGTCGGAAGTCATATGATAAAATCTTCGTAACGAAACTCAGTCCGGACAACCAAACGGTTAACAGAAAATCTATACTTTTCGAAAATTGACCAAGTTCAATACGCTCCACAATTCACTTTAAGCCTGCAACGTTTTACCCATAATACGCGCATGTAAGGAAAAATTCGTAACAAAGCTTCTAAAGCTATACGAAACATCCTAAAAAATGCACAAAATAGATCTCCGAAGGCCATCTTTTCACAAAGCACTATGAAGAAAAACGCTTCTTCCCATAGACAAATTTACACGACACCTCAGTCATAATTCCTCGTTCGCAAATCAAATTATTAGCATCCAAACAGGAACAACAATTTTGGCGGCGAACATCCGTAGTCAAACCAGAATGTTTCTCAAACGCAGGGCTAAAGACTAAACCCTTGCAACATCGCGCAACATCTTCAAGCCCACGAACATTTCAAGCACGAACGCGGCATACGAAAGAATAACAAATCTTCAGCATCGCGAGACGTCGCAGACGCCTGAAGATTCATTATTCGACGAACTTTTCTTCCTCTATAAAAACACCTTCTTGGAAGACCAGACAGTCATACGCACTAACATCTTCTCAAAACATTTCCTTCGCGAAGACTCAAAATGGTAGTTTTTACTGTTAAGTTTGTTGGTCATCACAACAAACTCTTAACGTCCTAAACAGACTTAGTCATCTCGTAGAGATGACTCTCGTACATCCGACACAAGGATAATAGCGCTATAAAAGAAACCCAAAATTTTTGGTCAGCACTTCCAGGAGGCTTAAAAATTTTCCTTGGAGAGATGCTCGGTTCCAACCATACAAGTCGTATAAGACGAGAACCTATCGCGGACTTTAAATCGGTATGGAATCAGGATGAAACTGAAACGGGATACGTAAGTCGAATTAGTCATCGCACCCTCTAAAACCAGGAGTAAACCTAGGTCTTGCCCTAAACCCATCGCACTTGTCTCTAACATCTCTAGGCATAGTATCAAACACCCTGATACGAGATCCTAAAATTTGTCTCTTTGCCAATATTCGAGCATCTTCAGAAATCCCGCAAGTTTACACACTGCGGAAAACTCTCAAAACAGATCACGAATATAGCGCAGCCATCATAAGGCGCAGCCCCAATCTTATCGCGTTCTACTTTTAGAAGAGCGAGAAGACCACTTACCATGGACCTTTTCAACCATTAATTCCGCCTAACTCACCTAACTTGCCTAACTTGCCAAGCCACTCGCCTGAACCTCACGCTAGAAGCTCATGGTTCTAACGAGCTGGAGGGCTAACTGTTGGGGTCAAAATCGGTCAAGACGGAATCAATATCTGAAAGTCCGTAAAAATCGGCATGAACGTTTTTAAGAAAAGTAATCTTCGTTAAGAAATCTTTACGAAGAGCCTTGCAGTAAAATTTTGTTCAAATGTAACGCAACTACCGCAAATGCACACTGCCCAGTCAATGCACACTGCCCATGCAGTCATTACGCAACTACCGCACATGCACACTGCCCGGTCAATGCGAAGCGACCAAGCTCGAACCGAGCTCGGTCGCTACGTAGCGACCGAGCGTGTGTTTCGTTCGGTCGTTACGTAGCAACCGGCTCTTCCGAAACAACGATACAACACGAATCCATGAATCCGTGGGATGGTTTACGCTTGGTTCACAAGGAAAGATAAATGTCAAGTTTCCACGGAGAAATACGAAATTTTGAAGATAATTACGAAGATCGGAAAAAATGGAGATCTCCATTTTTAGGCTATGTCGGCTTAAGGGCCGAAGGGGAAAAGTGTAAACCGACCTAGGAGCGTGTATATAAGGAGTCCTAGGCAAGAGGCATGAGGAGAGAACTTTTTCACAGCAATTAGGCAACTTTCCGTTTTTGTTATTTCGAGCTGCGACTCAATTAGGTTTAGTCATCTTAGGGTTGCTAGAACTAGGAGTCTCGCCGACAGCTCTCAAGCCCAGGCATATACCTTGTTGTAAATGCTCATGCGCAAATTCGGAATAAGACTTCTCTTTGCTCTCTTTTTACGATTTTTACAATTTATCGTCTTTATTTTGTGTTCTGATTGCTTGGCGTGTAGTATTATAAGATATCTGAGACCTCTGAAAAATTAGGGTTTTCCTAGTTTCCTAATTTAAACGGAAATCGACAGTGCAAATTTTGGTTCCCACACTTACCAACGACTCGAGAACCGTATGTTCTCCAAACAACTCGGTAAAACAATGGAGGTTTATATCGACGATATGCTCGTCAAATCCCTCCAAGCAATAGATCACGTATCACATCTCGAGGAATGTTTCGCGCAGCTAAATTCTCATAACATGAAGCTCAACCCGACAAAATGCAGATCTGCCATGGCATTTGGGAAATTCCTCGGCTACCTAGTCACATACCGCGGCATCGAAGCTAATCCAAAACAGATCAACGCATTGATCGAGATGGCTTCACCAAAGAATAAGCGGGAAGTCCAAAGACTGACCGGTAGAGTCGCAACACTTAACCGAGTCATTTCGCGGTCGATGGACAAGTGCCTGCCTTTCTACGATGTCAAACTGGGAAATAAAAAGTTCGAATGGTCGGAAGAATGCGAAAACGCTTTCCAACAGCTGAAACGGTATTTAGCTTCTCCTCCTGTAACACCCCCGATCATAGTTGACCAGAAATGACACGGTTGATGTTCCTCGATGGTCGATCCGAGGTTCTCAGAATACTTCTGATCACCTTAGACCAAGAACCAAAGAACACCAACGCTCCTATCAGATATCACTCTAGGCTTTTCAACCCAAAAAAAGCAATACCGATAGTTAGTTCGTGCGGACAAGGACTAATATCATATGGAACCCGTACTTTAAAAACATTCTTTATATATCATTCAAAAGCATCTTACAAATTTTTTTATAAATTAACCTCGAGGTTTTCGGTCAATAAATCTTATAAATAAGAAATATCAAAACGCCTTTGCAAGGATAATAAAACTACCGCTGGCTAATGATGTTCCTTCCCGTCCTAGAGTTAGGTCTCCCACTTATTGGTTACCTGCATCACAAATGAGTCATGAGTAACTAGTTTACTCAGTGAGCCTAGTCCCGTACCCCAACATATATTAATAATATCTCAAGCAATCACTCCATTTGTATGCAGTGGAAATATATTCCATAACTAATAAAAATACATATATAAGGCCTATCAATCCATCGATGTGAATCTTATCTTAAACATCATCTCCAAGACACCCGCCATTCACTCATACTTATTATATATGTATACTAAACCCGGAAAACCACCGAGGCTAACCATCATCTCCATTAGATATTCCAAGATCGAACATCTAACGCTGCATGCAGTTACACGGCCTCCAGGGTGCGACCCCATCATCGTGTCTTCGTGACCTTGTTCCATATCGCAGGAACAATTCACGGTAATGCGGGAAATTTGGGAGAATGAGTATACAATAAGACTTCACATGATTTATACTCATATATTTAATAATATAATATATTAGTACTTGAGAACAAGTACTAAGGTTCGGAATAAACCTCTACGATCATTCATAAATATTTATTAAGTGTTTACACTAAGTAAACACCCCACCAATTAAATATTGATCAAGAGACAAAGCCTATCAATCATCTACAATCAGTACGTTCAATCAAGAAATATTTATTCACTACTCATCACTCATCTATCTAGACTCACCTTTGATTCCATTAGATTGGCTAAGGTAGACTAGACACGAGCTCAAGCTAATCACACTCCACTTCCGATACACTTGAGATTCAGAACGATCACAATTATCTGACTGATCCGACCACTCTCCTTGATATCTGAATTCAAACCAAGTGACTGAGCGGCTACAAGGAGTGACTGGACCGATCTAGCAAAACTCCACAACCAACTGATCAAAACAGAACACAAGTACTTGGTTTAGTCACTCGGTTCAGTTCATTAGCTTACACTTGTGCTAGGTGGTTCTAAGAAAATGTTCAGTGTGGGAACCGAAATTCGCACTGTCGATTTCCGTTTAAATAAGGAAACTAGGAAAACCCTAATTTCCCAGAGGACCCGGATATCTGCTAATTACCACACGTCAAGCAATCAGAACACGAGAATAACAACGATAAAGTATAAGAAATCGAAAAGAGAGCAAAAAGATCTTATTCCGAATTTGCGTATGAGCGTTTACAACAAGGTATAAGCTTGGGCTCGAGAGCTGTTGGCGAGGTTCCAAGTTCTAGCAACTCTAAGACGGCTAAACCTAATTGAGTCGCAGCTCGAAATAACAAAAGCGGAAAATTGCCTAAATGCTCTAAGTGCTAAGTTTGCTCTGAAAAAATCGTCCTCCCAAGCTCCTTGCCTAGGACTCCTTATATACTAGATCCAAGGTCGGTGTACGCTTTTATTCTTCTGCCCTTAAGCCGTCATAGCATAAAAATGGAGATATTCCATTTTTCCCGATCTTCACAATTATCTTCAAAACTTCCGTATTTATCCGCGGAAACTTGCCATTTATCCTTCCTTGTGGACCAAGCGTAAACCGTGCTGTGGTTTACGGGCTTTTGGTTAAGAAATCGTAGGATGGGCCTCGAGTCGTGTTTTAGGTCCCTTTGGGCCGTCTTCCGAATCAAAGCGTTTATTACGATTTCTTTCGATAAGGAACGAACTTTCTGCGGTATTAATCCGCAAAGTTTGATCGATGATTTAGAATAGCGGAAATCATGGACTGAGCTCGCTACGGTCTTCGGGAGATAGCATTTGAAGGTTTGACGAGAACGCATGGACTGGTGTCGTCTCGACGTTTCAGAAGAGCTCGGTCGCTACGCAGCGACCGAAATTTGGCTCGAGCCCGGTCGCTACATAGCGACCAAGCTAGGCCGAGCTCAGTCACTATGTAGCGACCGAGCGAGACGGACACTCGGTTGCTACGTAGCGACCGAGCTTCGCTCGGGCTCGGTCGCTACGAAGCGACCGAGCTTTGTCTCGAGCTCGATCGCTACGTAGAGACCGAGCAGAATGGATAGCATGCATGTGCGGTAGTTTCACAATAATCGAACTTGAGTTGTCCATTTTGAGCCTTCAAGGATACTTCTTCGTAAAAACTTCGCATTGGTTATTTTTTACGAAAATCATATTTTTCTTTTACTATCTTTTCGTAAATACGATTTCCGAGGATTTTTGGGTGTTAATTCCGTCGTGACCGTTTTTGGCCAAACCAATCAGTCCATGATCAAGTTCTTACCTAGACAGAAAATGGTTGTACTTGATGAACCTGTCTTATCCTTCAACTTTACTCGACCACTGACTTGAAACAAAGCAGTTCATAACATGATCTTTAATCCAACAGTTCGGTTCTGAAGAAGATATTTAAATAAGTTCCTACCGGCTCGGTTTACAACAAGGGTAATCATTTCAGCTCAGGTGTAGTCCAGACCATGACTAGTTCAGTTCTGATTAAATCCCATCAGTTCATAATAGATGAGATAATTCTATTCTAGCAAACTGATTTATTTATTAATCCGAAATAATTAAATCTGAACCGAAGAAATGCTTAGACAATTGATCAATGACAACAGCTTAACTAAACAACATCTGATGTTGATCAAGAGATGACTAAGACAAGTGACTGAAGCTTACAACAACAACTGGTGGCCAGATGAACTCAGATAATTCTCTTCTTCAAGCTTAGCTCACAGATGGACTGTTTTCAAAGAGACATCAAGCTTCAGTTCAGATCAGAAACAGAACAAGATCTAAGTTTTATTCTGAATATCTCACCTTTTTATCTTCCACACATCATCAGACTGAACTAAGGTGATGAAGAAAAATCATCTAAGGAGTTTTCTGAATTTTCTATGATTTTTCAGATTTTTCTTTCAATCTTTCTTACTGATTTTCTCTGAATATTTTCTCTGATTTCTTGTTGTTATGGACGACGACCAAGCAGGTGGGGAAAGGGTTAAAATAGGTCCTGACCTTACTTCACCTCAGGGTTTCACTCAGGACAAAGCTAAGTTGTTCAAGGACAGGTGGTGACCAGCTTCATCACTCTAAGTAACCAAGCAGCTCTCCTTTCCTTCACATTAAGAAAGCTGCAAGCAGCTGGTGACAATCATGTGACTGAATTAATTAGCAAGCACAATAAGCAGCTTGTGACTTGCATGTGCCCATTACTACATAAGCAAGCAAGCAGGAAGGTGCATAACATGTGACTTGATAAGTAAACAAGCATGCTGGCTTAGGAGGTTATGGCATTAGACGGGTCAAGATTATTAAGGAAGCTGGTTGATAATTCTGAATAATATTTCGACCAAATATTCCTTGTCCTTTGGTTCTTCGAAAATCTCGGTCAGCTTAATAAAAATTCAACCAAAATATATATAAGACTCGACCAAACTATCAAGGAAAGGTCTTTCGACCACAAGACAGTCCCGTCGAGGCATTAATTTATCGGGTTGATTTTTATTAAAATTCTGATCGATCAATATTCAAACTGATTTTAAAGAATTTTCTCGACCAAAATTCTATATGCTCGTGAGGGTTATTACATTCTTCCCCCTCAAAAGAATTCGTCCCCGAATTCTGAAAACGTAGCTATACACTCTTTACTGAACAGTGTTTGAAAGGAGTTCTGGATATTAGCTCTGACCTTATCTTAATCTGCCCATATCAAAACAACTCATGGTCGATCCCTTTATTCCCCCAACCGATCCTTTCTTTTCTGAGCAGCCACTTTCAAGAAAACCAAATTCTTTACTCTGCACAATTCTTGTCAACTGCGGTCTACATATTTTTTCTAACAATCTTGTATCTTTAGACTATCACTTCTCAACCTTTTCTATCTGGTTTTCCCCCATAACAACAACATGAAATTTGGAACGTGAAGTGATGGGCCATACGTGAATGTAACATCTCCAGTCTGGTCAATGTTAACTTGAGTAACCGTGCAACAATCAAACAATAACATGCACGATCAATCACGCTAACATGATTCGGACCAGGGGTCCTACTCTCAAATAAACACACTCACCTATTCCAAGAATGATTTCACTTACAATATTCTTTACACTTTTGATCTATCTGAAATCCTCTTCATATTCTTCTAACTACTACTAGAACTTGACAAGAACCACTTGGTGAAATCCCTAGGCTATTGCAGTGAATCCAGGTTCAACAAGAATACTGAACAGGTTACTTTTAGATGTCGACCATCCTTTCAATGCCTTAAACACATCTTCATCTTCCCTGATTATCAGACTGTTTTCTACTCTGCTCCTTTTCATCTTCTACTTTCTAAACGATCAAGTTACTAATTACACTTCCTCACCGTTTTCCCAAATGGTTTTTAACTTGCCTGACTGATATGAGCGATGCTCAAACACTTGGTAGAGTACCATTGTAGGCCAACAATAACTGGTCCTCTTCAAAAGACTTCTTTCCTTAATATCCTAATTGAGCTCGGTATCTAGATAGCCAATCTCATTCTAGATAGAAACATACCGCTCTAACAGAAATACTATAGAATGGGGAAGGCATAACATAACTTTAACTGGCAACCTATACTTCCAAATAAGAACGGTAGACTTGAATTCACAAAAGTGAATCCTCTCTAATACTATGACATCGCTCAGGAACTACAACTATGTGTTGTTCCCGAATCAAACACAATATGGGCGGAGAATTCCATCCATAGGCAAGGTCTCTTACGACACCTTGATCACAATTCACATAATTTTTTTTTTATCATTCATAAAATTTTAAAAATGCACACAACACACAATGGGATAAGAAGCAAACCTGTAATTGGACCTTTCAGGGGTTTTGACGGTCCAGACAACCATAAAGTGTAGGCTCTACCCAAATAGCCTAACACTTGGATCAAGACTAATGGAAAGGAAGCGTGAACAAGCCCAACTACTGGTACCCTAGGTATAGGTAAAGGAACCGGGTAACTTTATGGGCAAGGGTAAAATAATCATCCTTACTCTTCACGAGGGAATCACTGAAGCACATTAATGCAAATAATCAAGAATTTCTCGCACTTGGACAATCCCGACTATGATGTCCTGGCATGTCACCACCATAACAACTCAGCCTCCTCGATCTTGATTTGATGAAACGTACACCCAAAATCATCCCAGTGACTTAATCCACTGAATTAAAATAATCTTCGATCTTCACTGGTTGGGAATTCAATGGTCTGCAGAATTTGATGAACTTCTTCAGCAACAACTTATTTAGTATTCGCGTCATACTCTAACATCTCCTCGAAGCTCTGAGACTCCCTGGTCTTTTATCTACTACAGAATTCTTGGCTAAGTTCCCAAAATTTTCCATCTGATCTTTGGCTTATTCTCCAAACCATAATCGATGAATGAAATTCACTCGACCACATATCTTGATGCTGAAATTATTGTATATGATTAATTCAACCTGAACCTCCTGGTGGAAACATCACACTGTACCAACTCCGTAAACTGAATCTTTAATTGGTCTCATACCTTGCGTAGAAAATACTACTTCTTGAACTCTTGAAATCTGTCCAACTCAATCTCACCCCTCTGAAGTAATTCTTGACTCTCGACCAACAACTCAAAGCATTCATCTCCAAATAGCTTGCTGCCAAATCCTTCTTGTAATTCTTTGAACAACTGCCATGTCATAATTCTGCTCTGAGTGTTGCATCCCAACTCTGCCTCCAGCCAAAGTATACCTCGAACGGTTTAGTCTTTCTTTAGTATCTTGTGGTCCCAACTTCTTCTTCTTTGCATCATAAGCTTCATGATATCTCATTGCAAACAAAATGCTTCATGTGCTTCTACCATCTTGTAATAAAGTCGAGCTATCAATTCTAAGCTTAAAACAAATGATGAACAATTCAGGATTGTACGGCTCTGTGTGGGAACCGAAATTCGCACTGTCGATTTCCGTTTAAATAAGGAAACTAAGAAAAACCCTAGTTTCCCAGAGGACCCGGATATCTGTTAATTACCACACGCTAAGCAATCAGAACACGAGAATAACAACGATAAAAATAAGAAATCGAAAAGAGAGCAAAGTAGATCTTATTCCGAATCTGCGTATGAGCGTTACAACAAGGTATAAGCCTGGGCTCGAGAGCTGTCGGCGAGATTCCTAGTTCTAGCAACCCTAAGACGGCTAAACCTAATTGAGTCGCAGCTCGAAATAACAAAAACGGAAAGTTGCCTAAATCGCTCTAAGTGCTAAGTTTGCTCTGAAAAGTTCCTCCTCCTGCTCCTCGCCTAGGACTCCTTATATACTAGCTCCAAGGTCGGTTTACGCTTTTACTCTTCTGCCCTTAAGCCGTCATAGCAAAAAATGGAGATATTCCATTTTTCCCGATGTTCACAATTATCTCCAAAACTTCCGTATTTATCCGCGGAAACTTGACATTTATCTTTCCTCGTGGGCCAAGCGTGAACCATGCTGTGGTCCACGGGCTTTTGGTTAGAAAAAATCGTAGGATGGGCCTCGAGTCGTGTTTTAGGTCCCTTTGGGCCGTCTTCCGACTCGACACGTTTACTACGAGTTTTCCGCGGTTTCTAATCGAAGTTCTGATCGATGGATTAGAATAGCGGGAAAAATGGACTGAGCTTGCCACGGTCTTCGGGAGATAGCATTCGAAGGTTTGACGAGAATGCAAGGACTGTTGTCGTATCGATGTTCGGAAAGGTTCAATCGCTACACCGCGACCGATCTTTGGCTCGAGCTCGGTCGCTACGTAGCGACCGAGCGGGACGATCGCTCGGTCGCTACGTAGCGACCGAGCTTGGCTCGAGCTCGGTCACTACGTAGCGACCGAGCGGGACGATCGCTCGGTCGCTACGTAGCGACCGAGCTTGGCTCGAGCTCGGTCGCTACGTAGCGACCGAGCGGGACGATCGCTCGGTCGCTACGTAGCGACCGAGCTTTGGCTCGAGCTCGGTCGCTACGTAGCGACCGAGCGGGACGATCGCTCGGTCGCTACGTAGCGACCGAGCTTGGCTCGAGCTCGGTCGCTACGTAGCGACCGAGCGGGACGATCGCTCGGTCGCTACGTAGCGACCGAGCTTTGGCTCGAGCTCGGTCGCTACGTAGCGACCGAGCGGGACGATCGCTCGGTCGCTACGTAGCGACCGAGCTTGGCTCGAGCTCGGTCGCTACGTAGCGACCGAGCGGGACGATCGCTCGGTCGCTACGTAGCGACCGAGCTTTGGCTCGAGCTCGGTCGCTACGTAGCGACCGAGCGGGACGATCGCTCGGTCGCTACGTAGCGACCAAGCTTGGCTCGAGCTCGGTCGCTACGTAGCGACCGAGCGGGACGATCGCTCAGTCGCTACGTAGCGACCGAGCTTTGGCTCGAGCTCGGTCGCTACGTAGCGACCGAGCGGGACGATCGCTCGGTCGCTACGTAGCGACCGAGCTTGGCTCGAGCTCGGTCGCTACGTAGCGACCGAGCTTGGCTCGAGCTCGGTCGCTACGTAGCGACCGAGCGGGACGATCGCTCGGTCGCTACGTAGTGACCGAACTTGGCTCGGGTCTGGTTTGAATCCCAAAGGATACTTCTTCGTAAAAACCTCGTATAGGTTATTTCGATGAAAATTACATCCCTTCTTTTACTAACTCTTTCGGAAATACGATCTCCGAGGATTTTCGGGTGGTAATTCCGTCGTAACCGTTTTTGACCCCAACAGTTAGCCCCCCAGCCCGTTAGGATCATTCATCGTAGGATCCTAGCGCGCGGTTAGGCATGTTTGGCAAGTTAGGCGTGATGGGTGGAATTAATATCCGAAAGTCCGAGCTTGAATAGTAAATCCTCATGTCTTATAAGAAGAGAGGTAACTTGTTCCATAATTTTTTCACTTTCTTGTTTTTCTCTAAGATCTTTCAAAAACTTTCTATCTTTCTTTCCACCCTTTTCCTCTATTCTCTCAAGAGAAGTGCAAAGATGTCGAGCAAGAAAAAGATTGCGAAAAAAGGGTCTTCGTCCGCGAGCCCTTACGAAGAGCTCGTCGTTCCGAAGATGGAGTTCGTGCCTCACTCGGTGCATCCTGCCGAGAACGAGGCATGGTGGGTTGCTCATTATGGCTCGTTGACCCCTCCCAAGGAGAAGCCATTCCCGATCCTGGTCCATCGTGGAGTCGAGGAAGAGGATGCAAGCAGGACTACCGACGAGTTTCTCGCGACGATGCGGTCGTTCTACCACATCCCGGATGCCGTGGAGTTCCGGGTTCCCTGCCGCGGGGAATGTGCTAACAACCCCCCGGAGGGTTACTTTACTTGTTATGAGGCGTTCATAGTGCGTTGTCGCCTCTGGTTCCCCATGCCCGAAATTCTCGTCAGAGTTTTAGACCGTTTTGAAGTTGCGATAAGTCAGTTGACACCCCCTGCCATTCAACACCTTATTGGGATCTTGGTCCTAAGCTATGAGCATGGCCTTTCCCTCTCCGTCGATCATTATGAAGCGCTTTTGAGGCTTCAACTTGTCACGGATTCGGATAAGCATAGGTTTGTCCCTCGGAAATTTATGTCGGTGGTTAAGAAGTTCATTTCGAACTTCAACTTGTGGAAGAAGTTCTTTTTCTTTGTCCGTTTGGACGCTGCGTCCGTCGAAGAGAGTTGCATTCCACTGTTCCGAAGGTTGCCGAACAATCGTCCTTTCATCAATCCTCTTGCTCCGTTCCCCGAAGACATTATTTCGGTGAGGGATCTTCTCAGGAATGGTCCCTTCTTCTGGACTTCTTTTACGCCGAAGAGGGTTCGGAAGGCACTGAGATTCGTGCAACCCGGTCCTGCTTTGGATGCGGACACGGGAAGCGACTCCGAACCCGACGACCAGAATCCTGTCGAAGCTCCGACAGCTGTGCCGGAGTCGAGCTCTTGGAAGGGAAAAGATGTCGATCTTGGCGACATAGAGTTTTCGATGGACGACTCTATGCTTCCAGGATGGGATCCGAACCTTGCTTACGGCGACGGGAGCGGTTCGAGCGAGGCTCCTATTCCGGATTTCGATGATTTCTTTGCTGGGCTGCCATCGGGTTTCGATGCTCCTCCTCCTACGAAAGAATCGGCGAGGCCGAGAGTCGTTGCGGAAGGATCTCGCATCATCAATGGGGTTAGTTTTTTTTCTTTTTATTATCCTATGTATGGATTTGTAACACGCCTATCAAATTTGCAGGGCCTGAGCTTGCTGGGCTCGGCCATCGAGGCGGGTCATAGAGAAGCCATGGTCTACCGCTTTAAAGCGGAGAAAGCGGAGCGGGATCTTGCTCGCGTGCAAGGCGAGATGCTGGAGCGAGAGACACAGCTTACTCGTGATCATGCGCGGGCTGTTCGTAGAGCGGAGAGGAAAGGCAAAAGAGAAATCGTTGAGGTGATGAAGACTCGCGCATCTCAGTTCCAGGTTGAGTACGGGAATCTTAAGAATGCCTTTACCTCGGTGGGCGACTTTCGCGAGTGCCGTGGTTCGGTCGGAAGTCTTTGGAGGACGCAATCCGACGACTATGTGTTTGAAGAGGAAATGAGCTTGATGAAGAGTGGGATGAGTGACCGTGCCCACGCTGAGGCGCTTATCCCTCCGATCGACGAGAGGATTCAAGGGTTCTGGGATTCCATCCCGGTTTCTCCTGATACCGAGGAGGTCCCGATCGATTTTCACGATGGTGGCGAGGAAGTGGATCGTCCTGCGGATGCGTTTGGTGCTTCGTTGTCCGGGGACTTTGACTTTGGAGTATGAGGGATGGATCAGTTATCCTTGTTTTCGGCCGAATGTGGCCCTTTGAATTTGGATTTCGTTTAGGCCAAGATGGCCGTATTTGTATTTCCGGGACTGGCCGTTGGTGGCTTTGAATCCCTTGCCGCTTTACGCGGTTTATTTATATGATAAATGTTTTGTTTCGAGTTTTTCCTGAGTAGGGTTGAAGTAAATACGAGTTGTCGTCTCGTATGTAGTTCTAATTAGACGTTCAATCTGTTGGTTCGTTCGTGATTTTCGTAAAAATTTATCTGTCTTTACGATTTTCGAGAACATTGAGATACGAACGGAGAGGCATGGTTTATGATCTCGTATCTTTTAGATATCATGCCTTGAGATGTTTGAGACCAGAGCGTTGGGTTTAGGGCAAGACCTAGGTTTACTTTCGGTTAAGGTTTGTGCGGTGACTAGCCGGCTATCGTTTTTCCTGTTGCGATTTCTTCCTGACTCGCACCGGTTTAAAGTCCGCGATATGTTCTCGGCTTATATGACTTGTATGGTACGAATCGAGCATCTTCTCAGAAGTCAACTGGAAGTGCTAAACCAAAATTTCGGATTTTTGTTGTAGCGCGCTTTTGTCCTTGTGCTGGACGTTTTTAAAGATCAAAAGAGTGATCGGATTGCGTTTGTTTAAGACGGCTGGCGTGTTCGTCGGGGCCAATCGACGAACGGGGTGTAAGGTTTTTGGTGGTCGCGTTTGGACAATTTGTTTAGCATCGTCCTCGAATTTTAACTTTTTGCGACGTCTCGCAGTTATTTTCGAGGATTATGCGTGCATTTTTGCGTGTTTGAGAGGTGATACGTTTTTTGGGCCGGATGAGGCCGCAGACGCGTGTAAACTGAAGCGTAGGCGTTTTCGATAAAAAGACAGTATATTGTAAAATTTTTTATGTTTCTAAAAACTCGATTACAATAATGGTGATTGTGGGAGTATATGAGTATACGCACCCACTCCCCCCCTTTTTAGAGAGGGGGATAGCTGAACTCGTCTTTTGACAAGCTGCCTACGTACCCCTTTCGAGGATCAAGCCATCTCGTAGTTCTGTTTCATGCCGCGAGTGTTCTTACTCAGCGGTTGGTGTCGCGATGTCCGCCTTGACCGTGTCGATCGTGGCTGGGTCGACGCTATTTTCCGGATGTTCCGGTTGAGTTGTCGCGTGGGCTTCGGATTTATGTCGAGCTTCGACGTCCGATGCGTTTGCGTTGACAGATGATTTTACTTCGTCGTGTGCGGGGCGCTTTTGGCCGAAGATCGATCTATCTTCGCGCGTTTGCCGTTTGCAGAAGCCGTGATTTGCCTTAACTTATGCTCCGCGAGAAGCATAGTCGCGACTGTTTTTGGCATCCCCAGATGGCCGCGACTCCGTTCGGCGTTGGGAACTTGAGACCCAGGTGGTAAGTTGACGGAACTGCCTGCATGGCGTTGAGCCATGGGGTTCCCATGATCACGTTGTAGATAGCGGGATGGTCGACTACCGCGAATTCAACGATTTTCGTGATCTCCTTGGCCATGACTGGCAATTGGATCGATCCGAGAGTCATCGATACTTCGCCTGAAAAACCCGTGAGTGGTTTTGGCGTCGGAATTACTTCTCCGTGTTCGATAATCATCCGCTTAAGAGTGTCGCGGAAGATTACGTTGACCGTGCTTCCCGTATCGACGAGTACCCTTCCGACCTCTAAATCTCGTATGACGAGATCTATGACGAGCGGGTCGCAGTGAGGTTGGTCGATACCGCCGGCTTCTTCCTCTGTGAAGGTGATCGAGCAACTTTGGCCGTCTCGAGGAGGAGACCATGTAGGCCAATTTGCGCTTGATTCTGCCTTCCGTTGGTAAGCCTTGATGGCCGACACGGTATCGCCGCAGTATTGTGATCCTCCGATGATCATATTGACTCTGCGACGATTGTTATCGTTCCCTTTGTCATCCGGCCTCCTACCGCGTTTATCCCCAGGTTGGTTTCGTTGAGGGGATTTTTCAGCGGGCGGATTTCTATCCGATTTTGGGGGCCGATCAGAATCGAGGATGAGATCCTTGACGCTAGTTACCTCCGAAAGCTCTCCAGCGAGTAGCTTCGCGGCCAGTCTTGCTCCCAAGACTTTGCAATTGGTCGTGGAGTGTCCTCGGGATTGGTGGAACTCGCAGAAGGTGTTCTCGTCATACCCTTGATTGCGAGTCCATGTGTTGCCCGTGGTCCGGCCTTGATCCGAATTGATCGCATAGTTATGCGCCCCTTGGAGATCTTCCCCCTCGTGATGGACGTACTTGTCGTTACGAGAGTTCTTCTTTTTCCCCTTCGGATCTGCGTCTTTCGAGGATGGTCTTGCCGGCTTATGTTTTTGCGATAAGACTTTAGTTTCTTCCTCGACTATGATGTAGTCCGTTGCTTTGTGGAGGGCGTCCTGGATCGTTCGCGGTTTGTCGAGAGTTATCCATTTTCTGAATTTCGACTTGTACCAGAGCGTCTTTCTCAGCGCGTCGATGGCCACTTTGTCGCTTATCCCGCTGACCCTGGACATTATCAGCTTGAACCGACTGATAAACTCGCGGAGGGGTTCGTCTTCCCTCTGGGAGAGACTCCAGAGGTCAACATCGGAGGTTTCCCTGTCTATGAATACAGAGTACTGTTTGAGGAATTCCGATGCGAGCTGTCGAAAACTCCCGATGGTGTTGCGACGAAGGCGTGCGAACCATTCGAGCGCTGCTCCTTCAAGATTTTCGACAAACAGGCGGCAATAGCCGGCATCCTTTTCGCCGTCCTTCAGTCTTGCTCTTCCCATCGCGATGTGGAAAGCCTGAAGGTGCGCTTTCGGATCGGCCGTACCATCGTACTTTGGTACTTTGATTCTTCCCGGATCGGACACCCTCATGTCCGAAATGCGACTGGTAAAAGGGGTCTTTCGAGCTCCTTCCAGCAGTCGATCGATCTCGGGGGCAGCACTAGTAGCATGATGGATTTGAGATTTTACTGCTCTCACTTCTGCCGCAGTCTTAGTGATGTAGTCGCGAAGATCGCGGATATCCGATGTCTCGTCACTGGATTTCCGAACCAGTCGGCGTATACTGCGAGTGAGCTCGGTTTTCCTTTCGGCCAGCTCCTCTTGTTCGTTCCAATAGGCGACTTCTTCTTCTTCCGTCATTGGTTTTTCGAACGGGGAGCCTTCCCGAGCGGATCGGCTTCTGGTCCTTCTTGGATGTCTGGATCCTCGTCGGTGTCGTTGGAGTCTAGGATCCATCAATGTGTTCGGCTTCGTTATCCTCCGAGTCCTTTGCAGGGGGCGGAAGACTTTCAGAGTTCCCCTTTTCGATGGGAGATTTCTCGCTAGGGTTTTGACCGGAAGGTCGTTCCCGCGCGACTCCTGCTCTATCGAGTGGGGTGGCGAAGTCGAGCCTCTTCCCGCGGATTTTGGTGGTTCCGCGGGGACGGATAGCTTGGGTCCTTGCCGTTAAGGTTTCAACCTGTTTGGTCAAGGTATTCACGAGCTTATCCTGTTCTTCCGACCTTTTTTCATAGGTGGCGAACATCTTTTTAAACTCCTCGAGAGTCGCGGCGTTGGCTTGCGCGTTGGCCGCAGACACGTCCGCTACCGGAGTGTGGAGATCGGTGCCGCTGCCTCCGTTAAGGGGAGTTTGCACGTTATCCGCGTCGTTGGTTGACATGTCTGACTGTGTGTGGCTTTTGCGGGTTAGATTGATCCGTAAGGCCCCCTCCTTCTAGCGCCAAACTGTGGGAACCGAAATTCGCACTGTCGATTTCCGTTTAAATAAGGAAACTAAGAAAAACCCTAGTTTCCCAGAGGACCCGGATATCTGTTAATTACCACACGCTAAGCAATCAGAACACGAGAATAACAACGATAAAAATAAGAAATCGAAAAGAGAGCAAAGTAGATCTTATTCCGAATCTGCGTATGAGCGTTACAACAAGGTATAAGCCTGGGCTCGAGAGCTGTCGGCGAGATTCCTAGTTCTAGCAACCCTAAGACGGCTAAACCTAATTGAGTCGCAGCTCGAAATAACAAAAACGGAAAGTTGCCTAAATCGCTCTAAGTGCTAAGTTTGCTCTGAAAAGTTCCTCCTCCTGCTCCTCGCCTAGGACTCCTTATATACTAGCTCCAAGGTCGGTTTACGCTTTTACTCTTCTGCCCTTAAGCCGTCATAGCAAAAAATGGAGATATTCCATTTTTCCCGATGTTCACAATTATCTCCAAAACTTCCGTATTTATCCGCGGAAACTTGACATTTATCTTTCCTCGTGGGCCAAGCGTGAACCATGCTGTGGTCCACGGGCTTTTGGTTAGAAAAAATCGTAGGATGGGCCTCGAGTCGTGTTTTAGGTCCCTTTGGGCCGTCTTCCGACTCGACACGTTTAGTACGAGTTTTCCGCGGTTTCTAATCGAAGTTCTGATCGATGGATTAGAATAGCGGGAAAAATGGACTGAGCTTGCCACGGTCTTCGGGAGATAGCATTCGAAGGTTTGACGAGAATGCAAGGACTGTTGTCGTATCGATGTTCGGAAAGGTTCAATCGCTACACCGCGACCGATCTTTGGCTCGAGCTCGGTCGCTACGTAGCGACCGAGCGGGACGATCGCTCGGTCGCTACGTAGCGACCGAGCTTGGCTCGAGCTCGGTCGCTACGTAGCGACCGAGCGGGACGATCGCTCGGTCGCTACGTAGCGACCGAGCTTTGGCTCGAGCTCGGTCGCTACGTAGCGACCGAGCTTGGCTCGAGCTCGGTCGCTACGTAGCGACCGAGCGGGACGATCGCTCGGTCGCTACGTAGCGACCGAGCTTGGCTCGAGCTCGGTCGCTACGTAGCGACCGAGCGGGACGATCACTCGGTCGCTACGTAGCGACCGAGCTTGGCTCGAGCTCGGTCGCTACGTAGCGACCGAGCGGGACGATCGCTCGGTCGCTACGTAGCGACCGAACTTGGCTCGGGTCTGGTTTGAATCCCAAAGGATACTTCTTCGTAAAAACCTCGTATAGGTTATTTCGATGAAAATTACATCCCTTCTTTTACTAACTCTTTCGGAAATACGATCTCCGAGGATTTTCGGGTGGTAATTCCGTCGTAACCGTTTTTGACCCCAACACTCTGTTCCTGGTACGGCTCATCATAAATTGGATCAACATGAGCAGAAGGTAGAACAAGTACATCTGAGTGATCATGTGTAGTCGAATCGCTCTGAATCGGATCACAATCGACACCCACCTTGACATCGATAACACACGAGTCTGGAGATTTATTCGATGTATCAATTATGTCCCATATATCTCTCTTAAGAATTCGAATCCCCACTAGAACTCAAAAGAACGGCAGGAAGGCATGATGTTACTGACTCCTAACAGGACGGTAGTGAACCCGGCCATGAGGGTAGAATACTCGAGCATGATGATAGTAACATCGGTAAGTACGGTACACCCGTTCAAGCTTGTCTCGGTGCTTCTGCTTTGAAAAATCACTGTTAGGTAACTACCCACGACTATCTATCCTAAAATGAAGGAACCAACCAGCATATCCTAGTTATCCTTGCGACTCATTTTGAGTCGAAAAACATTTGTAACAAGTCCCATTCTAGCATCGTATAACCATGCTGTGATACCACCTTTGTGACACCTCCGATCATAGTTGACCAGAAATGACACGGTTGATGTTCCTCGATGGTCAATCCGAGGTTCTCAGAATACTTCTGATCACCTTAGACGAAGAACCAAAGAACACCAACGCTCCTATCAGATATCATTCTAGGTTTTTCAACCCGAAAAAAAGCAATACCCGATAGTTAGTTCGTCCGGACAAGGACTAATATCATATGGAACCCGTACTTTAAGGACATTCTTTATATATAATTCAAAAGCATCTTACAAAATTTGTTATAAATTAACCTCGAGGTTTTCGGTCAATAAATCTTATAAATAAGAAATATCAAAACGCCTTTGCAAGGATAATAAAACTACCGCTGGCTAATGATGTTTCTTCTCGTCCTAGAGTTAGGTCTCCCACCTATTGGTTACCTGCATCACAAATGAGTATTGAGTAACTAGTTTACTCAGTGAGCCTAGTCCCGCACCCCAACATATATTAATAATATCTCAAGCAATCAACTCCATTTGTATGCAGTGGAAATATATTCCATAACTAAAAAAATAAATATATAAGGCCTATCAATCCATCGATGTGAATCTTATTTTAAACATCATTTCCACGACACCCGCCATTCACTCATACTTATTATATATATATACTAAACCCGGAAAACCACCAAGGCTAACCGAGCCTAGCGGGGAAATAAATTTAACCATCATCTCCAATAGATATTCCAAGATCGAACATCTAACTCTGCATGCAGTTACACGGCCTCCAGGGTGCGACCCCATCATCGTGTCTTCGTGACCTTGTTCCATAGCGCAGGAACAATTCACGGTAATGCGGGAACTTCGGGGAAGTGAGTATACAATAAGACTTCACATGATTTATACTCATATATTTAATAATATAATATATTAGTACTTGAGAACAAATACTAAGGTTCGGAATAAACCTCTACGATCATTCATAAATATTTATTAAGTGTTTACACTAAGTAAACACCCCACCAATTAAATATTGATCAAGAGACAAAGCTTATTAATCATCTACAATCAGTACGTTCAATCAAGAAATATTTATTCACTACTCATCACTCATCTATCTAGACTCACCTTTGATTCCATGAGATTGGCTAAGGTAGACTAGACACGAGCTCAAGCTAATCACACTCCACTTCCGATACACTTGAGATTCAGAATGATCACAATTATCTGACTGATCCGACCACTCTCCTTGATATCTGAATTCAAACCAGGTGACTGAGCGGCTACAAGGAGTGACTGGACCGATCTAGCAAAACTCAACAACCAACTGAATAAAACAGAACACGAGTACTAGGTTTAGTCACTCGGTTCAGTTCATTAGCTTACACTTGTGCTAGGTGGTTCTAAGAAAATTATCAGTCCATGATCAAGTTCTTACCTAGACAGAAAACGGTTCTACTTGATGAACCAGTCTTTTCCTTCAACTTTACTCGACCACTGACCTGAAACAGAGCAGTTCATAACATGATCTTCAATCCAACAGTTCGGTTCTGAAGAAGATATTTAAATAAGTTCCTACCGGTTCGGTTTAATCAGTTCAGCTCAGGTGTAGTCCAGACCATGACCAGTTCAGTTCAGATTAAATCCCATCAGTTCATAATTGATGAGATAATTCTATTCTAGCAAACTGATTTATTTATTAATCCGAAATAATTAAATTTGAACCGCAGAAATGCTTAGACAATTGATCAATGACAACAGCTTAACTAAACAAGATCTGATGTTGATCAAGAGATGACTGAGACAAGTGACTGAAGCTTACAACGACAACTGGTGGCCAGATGAACTCAGATAATTCTCTTCTTCAAGCTTAGCTCACAGATGGACTGTTTTCAAAAAGACATCAAGCTTCAGTTCAGATCAGAAACAGAACAAGACCTAGGTTTTATTCTGAATATCTCACCTTTTTATCTTCCACACATCATCAGACTGAACTAAGGTGATGAAGAAAAATCATCCAAGGAGTTTTATGAATTTTCTTTGATTTTTCTGAGATTTTTCTTTCAATCTTTCTCACTTATTTTCTCTGAATATTTTCTCTGATTTCTTGTTGTTATGGACGGCCAAGCAGGTGGGGAAGGGGTTAAAATAGGTTCTGACCTTACTTCACCTGAGTGTTTCACTCAGGACAAAGCTAAGTTGTGCAAGGACATGTGGTGACCAGCTTCTCTGAATATTTTCTCTGATTTCTTGTTGTTATTCCTTGTCCTTTTGTTCTTGGAAAATCTCGTTCGGCTTAATAAAAATTCGACCAAAATATATATAAGACTCGACCAAACTATTAAGGGAAGGTCTTTCGACCACAAGACAGTCCCGTCGAGGCATTAATTTTTTCTGGTCGATTTTTATTTAAATTCTGATCGATCAATCTTCAAACTGATCTTAAAGAATTTTCTCGACCAAAATTATATATGCTCGTGAGGGTTATTACACCTCCAGTCCTCGCAAAACCCGTGGAGGGGGAACCTTTTTTCTTTTACATCGCCGTATCGGCAACAGTTGTGAGCGGCGTCCTGATCAGGGAAGAACGCGGCAAACAGAAACTTATTTTCTATATAAGCAAAACCTTGCTGGATGCCGAATCTAGGTACCCGCTAATGGAAAAATTAGCATGCGCGGTTGTAACATCGGCCCAAAAACTAAGACCGTATTTCCAATCCCACACGATCGTCATCCTCAGGACCTTTCCCCTACAAACGATTCTGCATAACCCAAGTCAGTCAGGCCAACAAGCTAAATGGGCGGTCGAGTTGAGCGAGTACGTTATCGAGTATCGTCCAAGAACGAGTGCAAAATCACAAGTGCTCGCAGAATTCTTGGTCGAACTACCAAACGGGACCGTAACCAATGAGAAACCGAATTCCACCTGGCTCCTTCACTTCGATGGATCCTCATCCAAGTAAGGATCAGGCATCGGAATTCGCCTGACATCTCCGACAAGCAAGATCTTGGAGCAATCATTCAGGCTGGAATTCCACGCCTCAAACAACGAGGCCGAGTACGAAGCACTCATCAGAGGACATCGTTTAGCTCACGGCTTGAAGATACGCAATATCCACGCTTACTGCGATTCCCAGTTAGTGGCAAGTCAATTTAGCGGCGAGTATGAAGCAAGGGACGAAAGGCTGGACGCGTATCTCAAACTGGTCCAAAATCTAGCTCAAGAATTTGATTGGTATGCTCTTACGCGAATCCGCCGTTCCGAAAACGTCCAGGCAGATGCTCTCGCGGTCCTAGCGTCAAGTTCCGACCCGGGTCTTAAAAGAGTAATTCCGGTCGAGTTCATCGAACACCCGAGCATCAGACCACCAATCGTCGTCAACCTCATAGAAGGTCAAGATAACGAGGAAGAATAAGTTACGATACAACCGGAATCGGAGCAATCCGATTACGGCTGCGATACCCCATGGCTGCAAACAATTCGAGCCTACATCACCGCCGACGAAAGCTACCTACCAAAAAATGGGCAGCCTGAAAAGTCTGAACACAGGCCGCGCGATACATGACAGTCGACGGTGAAATTTACAAATGTACATTCTCCGGACCACTCATGATGTGTCTGGAAGGAGAAAAAGCGAGAAAGGTGATGGAGGAAGTACATTCTGGGTCCTGCGAGAACCATTCCAGCGGAAGATCGCTAGCAGTAAAAATCAAACGTCATGGATACTACTGGCCAACGATGATCGAAGATTGCGAGAAATTCGCGCGAAAATGCGAAAAATGCCAAAGGCATGCTCCAACCATCCGACAGCCAGCCGAAGTTATTTCCTCCATCACATCGCCCTATCCCTTTATGCGCTGGGCCATGGACATTGTCGGACCTCTTCATAATTCAAAGCAAAAGCGTTTCCTCTTAGTCCACACCGATTTCTTCTCGAAATGGGTAGAGGCAGATTCATACGCAAGTATAAAAGATGTCCAACTCAAAAATTTGGTATGGAAAAACATCATCTGTAGGCATGGAGTTCCTTACGAGATCGTAACCGATAACGGATCTCAATTTATCTCCATCCGGTTCGAGGCATTTTGCGAAAAATGGAAGATACGACTAAACAAGTCAACACCCAGGTATCCGCAATGCAACGGACAAGCTGAAACGATTAATTAGACCATTCTCGACGGACTTAAGAAACTCCTAGAGGCTAAAAAGGGCAGGTGTGCCGACGAACCGTGGGACGGTTTACGCTTGGTTCGCAAAGAAAGATAAATGTCAAGTTTCCGCGGATAATAGTAAATTTTGAAGATAATTACAAAGATCAAGAAAAAGGGAATATCTCCAATTTTAGGCTATGACGGCTTAAGGGCAGAGGGGGAAAAGCGTAAACCGACCTAGGAGTGAGTATATAAGGAGTCTTAGGCGAGAGGCACGGGGGGAGGAACTTTTTTAACAGCAAACTTAGCACTTAGAGCAATTAGGCAATTTTCCGTTTTTTGTTATTTCGAGCTGTGACTCAATTAGGTTTAGCCCTCTTAGGGTTGCTAGAACTAGGAATCTTGCCGACAGCTCTCGAGCCTAGGCTTATACCTTGTTGTAACGCTCAAACGCAGATTCGGAATAAGATCTACTTTGCTCTCTTTTTACGATCTTATATACTTTGTCGTTGTTATTTCGTGTTGTGATTGCTTAGCGTGTGGTATTAGCAGATATCCGGGACCTCTGGGAAATTAGGGCTCTCCTACTTTCCTTATTTAAACGGAAATCGACAGTGCGAATTTTGGTTCCCACGGAAGGCTAGACTCTGCGACAAATGCCAAAGACATGCCCCAATCCCCAGGCTACCTCCGGAAAACCTCAAGTCCATAAGTTTGCCATGGCCCTTCAGGAAATGGGGCATGGACATAGTAGGAAAATTCCCCCAGCGCCGGGGGAGAAAGTCTTCATGCTAATGGTAACAGATTACTTCTCAAAATGGGTCGAAGCAGAGGCACTCAGCAGAATAACCGACCTCCAGATCAGAAAGTTCATATGGACGCATGTGATCATTCGGTTCGGGGTTCCAGAAGAAATCGTCACTGACAACGGCCCCCAGTTCACAAGTAATAATTTCAAGGAATTCTGCAAAGACTGGAGCATCAAACTCTCTTTTGCTACACCCTGACATCCCCAGTCCAACGGACAAGCGGAGTCCACAAATAAAACCGTGGTAAACATGCTAAAGAAGCGTCCGGAAGGATCACAGGGGAATTGGGCAGAGGAACTACACGAAGTTCTCTGGGCCTACCGAACCACTCCAAAGACGGCAACCCAGGAAACGCCCTATGCCCTGGTATACGGGGCAGAGGCAATAATCCCAATCGAAATGCACGTGAAGACCACGATCTCTGGAACCACCTCTCAGGAGGAGAACCACGAGTTAATGTCGCTGAGCCTCGACCTACTCGACGAAAAGAGAGAAGCCGCTCGACTAAGAAATCAGGCATATCAACAAGAAGTAGCCAAAACCTACAACAAGAAACTCAGAACCAGAACCTTTCAGCAAGGAGACTGGGTTCTACGACGACCAGAGAAAACAACTGGAAAACTGTCCCCTGCATGGGAGGGACCCTACAAGATAATAGAGGTACGAGGGGCAGGCGCATACAGGCTGCAAGATATCCAAGGTAAAATACAACCAAACTGTTGGAACGCCCTACACCTTAGGATTTATCATTTCTAGTAGCAATCACTATATCGTTTTCCTATTTAAGTATTATGTTTTCCTACTCCTATGTATGCTGAACGTCTCCGGACAAAGCCTATATAATAAAGATAGTTCCGACTATAAAGAGTAGTATGAATCCCATAATACTTAAAGGGGCAAACGAGCTGGATCAGGTCCAAGAGACCTCCGATCCTGGCCAACCCTCGACAGTAAGTGGCATGACCATGCAAAAACCTACGGGTATGATAAGTGGCACGACCACGCAAAAAAACGGGTATGAGACATAAGGTAGGAATGGGTCTGCGCAAGCCCGAGTATGCCGTCAATACTACCTAAAACTGCTGTATAGCCTCAAGCATATCGGGGTCCCAAACTAAAATACCAAAAAAGTGAAAGGTACCTGTGTTAAAACGCTAAGTGCTAAATTAACACAGGGGACACGAGGTATAATTGCCACTGAGCAAGTGCAAAATTCCGGGAGCACCTTAAGAATATCATGTTTCTCCAAACGTGGAAAACAGCGTAAGTCTGGCACTTGGGTTTTCACCCACACCAGCACCCTCTAAGACTGATAGTGGCTTTCTGCAGAAAGAAGAGTGCAGCACGGGAACTCGATAGTAACTAGCTTCCGAGTAGTAGAATACGAAATCCCCACAGGTACCGGTAGAGGCCTCACCTAGGATGGCAGCATACGGTCCCTTTAAAATACAAACCGAATGCCCCAGAGTTATCGAGAACTTTCGGGTCCCCATGAAGTCTCCAGGTCTTGCACAAATTTCTTCAGGACCTGGAAAAGGTAAACCTCCAAGTTCATTATAATGCTCGGGCCCAACTCCAATACAAAGACAAAACCCGCGGGTTATATCAATCTTTAAAAAGACCTCAGGGTCTAAAGACCACGAGTCTAAATCTAAGACCTCAGGGTCAAGAAACCTACGGGTTTTATAGATTTCAGGGTCCGGGGACTACGAGTCCAATTGGACCTCAAGGTTTGGAACCCATGAGTACCCTAAGAAGGGACATCCGGGTCCCAACACTATTCATACTCTCTAAGCGATCCCAGGATCCCCAAAAGAGATTCAATCCTACGAGACCTATGAGGTCCTATCATCTTAAGGTCCAGAGGTTCTAAGGAACCCAGACGCCTAGAATCTCTGAATCCTCCGAAAAACATCTGAAAGGCCTAGAAAGGCTCAAGGCTACCGAACAGTCGGATCAACGCCAAACTCTCCAGTTCTGCAAAGACAATTCAAGGCCCGGAGGTCATCTAAGCAACCTACAATCTTCCGAAAGAAGAAACAAGCTTTGCAAAAGAAAGTTCAATACAAAAGTCTTTATTCCAAAGAAAATCCAGAAAAGCAACAAGAAGATAATGAAGGAAAACAATTTCAAAAGCATCTAGAATGGCGGACCAGCTGAAACCCGAGACTCCGCAGCAGACTCAGGACCGACTCGCAAGGAAGCATCAGCAAGACGCGTCGGCTCTACAGACCAAAATAAATACTGGCGGTACTCCTCCGAAGGGTCCCAATGCTCCGTCCTTCTTTCTAGTAATTCCTTCATAAGCTCCCACCTACTCGAAGCTCTCACTTGCTGAATCAGCAAGTCGCGCTGGGTAGCCATATCACTTACCCGGTTAAGAAGGGAAAATAGCTCGTTATGAAGCCTTTGCTGAATACCCGCTAGCGGCGCATCTACGATTATATTCCCAGGGGGAATGGCCCAGCTCCCATACCTAACAGTGCCATCTTAGTCAAACGGGGTGGAGGCGCATAGAAAGGACACCTTCTTCGTTTCCCAGCCGTCAAGCTGGACATTTATCTTTCTTTGCGAACCAAGCGTAAACCCTCCCACGGTTTACAGGCTGCTGGTTAAGAAATCGTAAGGTGGGCTTCGATTCATGTCTTAGGTCCCTTTGGGCCATCTTTCGACTTGAAGCGTTTATTACGACTTCTTTCAATAAAAACAAACTTTCCGCGGGTTTTTTCGTAAAGTTTGATTGATGACTTCGAATGGCGGAAAACATGAAATGGGTTCGCTATGGTCTTCGGGAGTCAGCATCGAAGGGTAGACAAGAATGCATGGATTCGTGTCGTATCATTATTTCGGAAGAGCTCGGTCGCTACGTAGCGACGGTGCGACCTTTTTTGGGCTTTTCTCTGATGTCTCATTTTTCTTCCGCAGAGGTCTTCGTAAGAATAAATCTTTTCCGAAAAAGTATTTATCGTAGAAAAATTCTTACTTTCTTCTTTAGACGTTTTGAATGTTAACTTCGTCGCAACCGTTTTTGACCCCAACACCTTC
Source organism: Brassica rapa (assembly GCF_000309985.2). Classification (NCBI taxonomy): domain Eukaryota; kingdom Viridiplantae; phylum Streptophyta; class Magnoliopsida; order Brassicales; family Brassicaceae; genus Brassica; species Brassica rapa. The sequence continues at coordinate 22,607,278 of NC_024803.2, forward strand.
TTGTTAGCTTCTTCCGCCATTGTCGGCCAATAATAGCCTGCTCTCTTAGCTTTCAGCACCAGGCTCCTCCCGCTGGAATGAGATCCGCAATCTTCTTCATGTAGTTCGACAAGGATTCTAGCTGCTTCACGGGGCGTGACGCACCTTAGGTATGGACCGGTGAATGACGTGCGATACAATACTTCCTGAGATAGACAATATCTAGCAGCCTGTTTCTTGATTTTCCTGCTTTCATTGCGATTTTCGGGGAGGATATCGTCTTTGAGGTACCAAACTATGGGGGTCATCCAAGTTTCTTCTTCCTCATTGGCAGAGACCTCTTCGTTCGATGGTTCTAGGGTGGCTGGCCATTGCAACACTAATACTGGCATGCTCATCTGAGTCTGCGTCTGGAGGGCCGACCCTAGGTTAGCCAGAGCGTCGGCCTGCGAATTCTGCTCCCTGGGGATCTGCCTGAGTTTACAGCTTTTAAACTTGCTTGTGAGGCCCTAAGCGACTGCCATATATTGGATCATGCTGTCATCTTTAGCTTGATATTCTCCTTGCACCTGGTTGATAATTAGCTGGGAGTCACTGTAGACTTGGATATTTTCGGCACCTAGCTGGTGGGCGAGCGATAGTCCTTCAATCAAGGCCTCGTACTCACTTTCATTGTTCATTGCTTTGAAGTTACACCTTACGGCTCTTGAGGCCGTGTTTCCTGTTGGCGATGTGAGCACGATCCCCACTCCTGCTCCTCGAATGTTGCTGGAGCCGTCTACATGCAAGACCCATTCTCCTTCCTTGTCGGCCTCTTTCTGGAGGCGTACCTCCTGTTCGATAGCCGGGAGTAGATCTGGAGAGAACTCAGCTACAAAGTCCGCTAGGATTTATTGTCGTGGCCGGCCTGAAGATCACGTCGTATTCTCCTAGCTCGACTGCCCATTTTGCTAGTCTTCCGGAGACGTCGTATGTAGAACCAACTTTATAGGGAACGAGGTGACGACCACAATCGGATGAGCTTGGAAATAGGGTCATAGTTTCCGAGCGGCGATCTTCAGAACTAGGGCCAGCTTCTCTAGATGACTGTAGCGAGTTTCCGCGTCTAGGAGGGATTTGCTTACGTAGTAGATTGGTAGCTGCTTGGTCCCCTCTTCCAGGACCAGGACGGCGCTGACTGCATGCTCCGAGACAACAAGGTACAACAGCAAAACTTCACATGCAAGGGTTTGGACAAGAGGGGAGGTGTTGTAAGATAGGTTTTGAGCTCCTCGAGGGCTGATTCATACTTCTCGGTCCATTCAAAATCTTTTGGCTTTTTAAGGGTTTCAAAGAAGGCATGGGATTTGTCGGAGAGCCTGGAGATGAATCTGCTTAAGGCTGCCATCCTGCCGGTCAGTTTCTGTACTTCCTTCACATTTCTTGGGGAAGGGATGGAATGGATAGCCCTGATCTGGTCCAAATTGGCTTCTATGCCCCGGTGGGTTACAATGTTCCCTAGAAACTTTTTGGAGCTGATGCCGAACGAGCACTTAGCTTGGCTGAGTTTCATGTTATACTTGCGAAGGGTAGAGAAAACCTGTTGTAGGTGCGAGATATGGTCTTCCGCCTCTAGAGATTTCACTAGCATATCGTTGATGTAGACCTTCATGGTTTCTCCTATTTGGTCTGCGAACATCATATTTACCAGCCTTAGATACGTTGATCCGGCGTTCTTCAATCCAAAGGGCATGACCTTGTAGCAATAGATTCATCGGGATGTCATGAAGGAGGTCTTCTCTTGATCTTCGAGATGCATATGTATTTGGTTGTAGCCAGAGAAAGCATCCATGAAACTCATTAGCTGATGCCCTGCCGTGGCGTCGACCAGCTTGTCGATATGTGGCAGAGGGAAAGGATCCTTTGGGCAAGACTTATTAAGATCTGTAAAGTCGATGCATACTCGCCACTTTCCGTTCTTCTTCTTCACCACGACGACGTTAGCCAGCCACTCGAGATACTGGACTTCTCGGATGAACCCTGCGTTTATTAGATTCTTGACTTCTTCGTTGATTATGACGTCCCTTTCTGGAGAAAACTTTCTCCGTTTCTGTGTCACAGGCTGGTTCAAGGGGTCCACTTGCAGTTGGTGTATGATAACCTCGGGATCGATCCCCGGCATGTCTAGGTGTGACCATGCGAAACAGTCGGAATTGGACCGGAGGAAGTCTACCAGTCTTCTTCTTAATCCTTCGGAGAGCTTGGACCCGATCTTGAGGTAGGATCTTTGTGAGTACTACGGAACGATTGGATAAGTTGACTTGTTGGGTAGGTTTAAGAGTATTTCGTGAGGATTTTGAGAGATTGAAGAGAATATAGACTTGAAGAGATCTTTATTACATAGAACAAGCAAGGATTAGTATATTCGTATGAACCCTAACCCTAGCCGCCTAGGTATAATCTCCCAGTCAAAAGGTCTCGATCCCCTGCTTATAGTCGTCTAGAAGTCGTTTTCATTAGGTTAAATGCTTCCATATTCGGAAATATGGAAGGTTCTCCTTGTCGGAAGTTTTTCATTTATTTGAAGGGAGCAGGGTCCAGGGACCGAGCCTAGGGTTCCCTCTGGGGGGGACCCGGGGAACTCGTTTACTAGGGATCCGAGGATCTGAGTCCTGCCTGGAGGCTGGGAGAAATAATACCGAATATTTTTCCCCAACATACGAGGCAGGACGATCCACGTCGTATCTGAAGAACCAGAGGCGTGCAGAGTAAACCATGCCGCCATTCAGGATAACACCCACGACGTATGGGGCAACTCCGAAGGGGTCAAGTTAGAATGTCCCGAGACCGACAAAATAACTTTCACCGCGGAAGAACGAGAGGGAGTCTTGGTGCCACACCACGATGCCCTCGTCATCTCACTTACTATAGCAAACTGTCTGGTTAAAAGAATACTGGTGGACAGCGGCAGCTCCAGTAATATCATCTTCCAGACCGCATACCAAGGTCTATGGCTGGAGGAGGAAGTCCTGATACATAAAACATTCACCCTTGTCGGATTCAGCGGGGAGGTCAAACAAACAACAAGAGAGGTCATCCTCCCTATCCATGCTGAAGGGGTCAGCCTACCCACTAGGCTCCTGGTCGTCAACTGTCATTCCTCTTACAACGTGATCTTGGGCCGAGCGTGGATTCATGGAATGGGGGCAATTCCCTCGACTCTCCATCAGACAATAAAATTCCCCACTCCTTGGGGCGTTAGGGCGATTAGAGGAGATCAGGAAGCCGCCCGCCACTGCTACCAGGTCGCTCTGAAGAAACAAATCAAGACCGCAACACCACGCAAATCAATTCACGAGTTCTGCATACAGAGGAGCCAGAGGTCGAAGATATGGATGACGTACCCCTAGTCGAAGGCGACTCAACTCGTAACCTCAGGATCGGCTCCAAGCTCTCCGAGGGAATAAGAAGAAGGCTAGTAGATTTTCTCAGGTCCAATTCCGATTGTTTCGCGTGGTCCCACTTGGACATGCCCAGGATCGATCCCAAGATCATTATGCATCCGCTGCAGGTGGATCCCTCACACCAACCTACAAGATAGAAGCAAATAAAGTTCGCTCCGGAAAGAGACATTATAATCAACGAAGAGGTCATGAACCTATTGGAGGCGGGATTCATCGGAGAAGTGCAATATCCAATGTGGCTAGCCAACGTGGTTGTGGGAACTGAAATTTGCACTGTCGATTTCCGTATAAATTAGGAAACTAGAAAAACCCTAATTTCCCAGAGGTCCCGGATATCTGCTAATACCGCACGCTAAGCAATCAGAACACGAGATAACAACGACAAAGTATAAAAATCGTAAAAAGAGAGCAACGAGAAGTCTTATTCCGAATTTGCGTATTAGCGTTTACAACAAGGTATATGCCTGGGCTCGAGAGCTGTCGGCGAGATTCCTAGTTCTAGCAACCCTAAGACGGCTAAACCTAATTGAGTCGCAGCTCGAAATAACAAAAACGAAAAGTTGCCTAATTGCTCTAAGTGCTAAGTTTGCTCTGAAAAAGTCTCTCCCATGCCTCTTGATAGACCATATATTTTACCCATTTTTAATCATGGTCTATAAGTGTTTTAAAGTGTTTTAAGATACAATTATTATGTTTTGGAGTCTATTTAGAGTATTTACAGGTTCAGAGACGTTTAAGAGAAATATGGTGATTTTGGAGTCTTTTGGAGCCTTTGGAGGTGCAGAGTTGCACAGACGCATCAGATGTTTAGCTATGGATGGAGACCTTCCGACCATTAGATTGGGCCTATATTAGCTTTGATTTAGCTTTCCAATGCCACCGGTCTCAGGTCAATCATCATCCTGTAGCAGAAGTTATGCCCGTTTTACTGAAGAGTGGTCAGTCTGCCTCGCAAGAGGAAGCTGCAGAGAAGAAGAATGCACGTCGATCGATGCAGCATTCTGCACGTCGATCGATGGAGATCTCAGATCGTGGGCCTTGTATATTTTATGACTGCGTGAAGCCCATAAGTAACCACAAATTACCAGAATGCCCTTGAACGACTAGAAATCCTATTTATGTTATTTCTAAGCCATTGTTGACGGCTACACTTTTTACACACTTTCTTTGATTCATAGTTTTGTTAGGAGAGAAGGGAGGAACTCCTATCAGAGTCCTCCTGGAACTCCTTTGGTTTTATTTATCTATTTCATTTCAGTTTTTCTATCTGTTCATCTATGATTTTTGTTTTCATGTCTGAGTAGATCCACCTGTTAGATCAATGGTTCAGATAGGTTTGTGGGATTAGCCCCAAACTATAGATCTGCCTTGTTGTGATATTCATGATAGATCTATACTTATTTCTTTTTCTAGACTAATTAACTAGAATATTTATCATAAGATTGCATACACAAGCATCCTTGTTATCCCATCCTGACATCTATCTATCATATTAGGATTGCTAGAGAGGGCTAACCGCCAATTTAGCATCCTAATAGGGAAAATTATCTCGCGCATAGGCCTGGCTAGAACCTGTCGATCTATGTCCTCAACTGACTATCGGTCGACGTAGGTAAAGGTGTATCGGTCGATGTCCCAATAGGACCATCGGTCGACACTCTTGCGTGATCAAGATATAACCGTTGAGACACGAGATCTAGCGAGTTAACCAGTGAAACATGCGACAGCTGATCACTGAGTTAAGCGGTTAAGCTCTAACATATCATGCGTGCAACAAATAGGTACCTATCGGAATTATAATCTTCAACACCTGAATAGAAACCCTAGATCTAGCAACCATCCTTCCATCGAACAACCCTTGCCAAGCTGAACAATTGACTTGTTCAACTTGTTTACTACTTTGTTTATTTAATTGCTATTTTACTGCTTTATAATCTATTAGCCTAGTTTATTATAAATTGTTTAGATCTAATCGGTTCCCTAGCTCCTTGTGGATTCGATCCCTAAGTACTATAACTCGACCTCTTTTGATGAGAGTAACACTCTTTAGGATAATTTGAGTGATATCACCTCTCGCCTTGGACTCCTTATATACTCGCTCCTAGGTCGGTTTATGTTTTTCCCCTTCTACCCTTAAGCCGTCATAGCATAAAAATGGAGATATTCCATTTTCCCGATCTTTGTAATTATCTTCAAAATTTTGTATTTATCCGCGGAAACTTGACATTTATCTTTCCTTGCGAACCAAGCGTAAACCGTTATACGGTTTACGGGCTAAGAAATCGTAAGTTGGGCTTCGAATCATGTCTTAGGTCCCTTTGGGCCGTCTTTCGACTTAAAGCGTTTATTACGACTTCTTTCGATAAAAGCGATATTTCTGAGGTTTTTATCGTAAACTTTGATTGATGACTTCGAATGGCTGAAAACATGAAATGGGTTCGCTACGGTCTTCGGGAGACAGCATCGAAGGGTAGACGAGAATGCATGGATTTGTGTCGTATCGACGTTTTGGAAGAGTTCGGTCGCCACGAAGCGATCGAACGAAACACACGCTACTCAGTCGCTGTGTAGCGACCGAGCTTGGTTCGAGCTCGGTTGCTGTGTAACGACCGAGCGGGACGCGCGCTCGGTCGCTACGTAGCGCTCGGACAGTGTGCATGTTCGGCAATTGCGTAGTGACTGAGCTTGGTTTGTCCGTGTTCTGATCGTCATATCCGAACCTATCCGTAGCTGGCTTGGATATGTTTCCGTTACCTCGGGACAGCTTGTGTTTGAACAAAGTTTTATCTCGAGAACATATGTCGCGACATTCTTTTGACTGAGCACGATTTGTTGCGGAAGGACACTCATACTTGTATTTTGCAGAGATTTGGATGTTAACTTCGTCGTAACAATTTTCGACCCCAACAGTTAGCCCCCCAGTCTGTTATAATCGTGGATTTCTAGTGAGATTCTAGCGCGCGGTATGACGAGTTGGGACAAAGTTGGTACATTTAGGCAAAGTTCGTGTCCGAAAGTCCGCAAGTAAATAGTAATTTCTCATGCCTATAAGAAGAGAGGTAACTTCTTCATAATCTTTTCACTTGCTCATTCTCATAAAGAGTTCTTTTTAAAAAAAAAAATATCTTTTCTCTCTGTCCTTTTCTTCTTGATTCTATTTAAAAACTCGAAATGTCGAGTAAGAAAAAGACTTCAAAGAAAGGATCCTCGTCCGCAAACGTTCTTGAAGAGCTCCTTGTGCCGAAGATAGAATTTCGTGCCTCATTTGGTAGACCCGACCGAGAATGAGGAATGGTGGGTTGCGTGTTACGGTTCGATCACCCCTCCCAAAGAGATGTCATTCCCGGTTATGACCCATCGTTCGGTCGAAGAAGGTGCACCAAGTAGGAGCACTAACGAATTTCTTGGGATCATGTGGTCATTCTAGCAAGTTCCGGATACGGTGGAATTCCGGGTTCCTCGTCAAGGAGAGCGCGCTAGTAGTCCCCCGGAGGGTTACTTTACTTGTTACGAAGCATTCGTAGTGCGCTGCCGCTTGTGGTTCCCGATTCCCGAAATTATCGTCCGTGTGTTGGATCGTTTCGAGGTGGCGATAAGCCAATTGAACCCCCTTAGCATCCAGCACCTCGTTGGAGTCCTGATCTTGGGCTACGAGCATGGTCTCTCCCTTACCGTCTACCACTTTGAAGCGCTTTTCAGGTTACAGATCGTCAAGGATACAGACAAGTATAGGCTGGTCCCTCGGAACTTCATGTCAGTGGTTAAGGGGATTATTTCCAACTTCAACTCATGGAAAAAGTTTTTCTTCTTTGTTCGTATAGATGCTGCGTCTGTCGAAGAGAATTGTATTCCATCGTTCCAGAGGTTGCCGAACGATCGTCCCTTTATCAATCCGCTTGCTCCGTTCCCTGAGGATATTATCGCAGTGAGGGATCTTCTCAGGAACGGTCCGTTTTACTGGACTTCCTTTACGCCGAAGAGAGTTCGAAAGGGGTTGAGGTTTGTGCATCCCGGTCCAGCTTCGGGCATGGAAACAGGAAGCGACTCCAAGCCTGATGACCATGGTCCCAACGCTGCTCCCACAGTTGCGACGGGGTTGAACTTTTCGAAGGGGAAAGATATTGATCTTTGTGACATAGAGTTTTCGGCGGATGATTCTATGCTTCCAGGATGGGATCCACACCTCGCTTACGGCGACATAAGCGGTACGAACGAGATCCCTGTTCCGGAATTTGATGATTTTTTTGCCGGTCTACCCTCGGGTTTCAATCCTCCCCCGTCTACGAACAAATAAGGGAGGCCGAAAGTCGTCGCAGAAGGGTCTCGTATCATCAATGGGGTTAGTTTTCAAGAAATTTGGCGATTATCTTATGTACCCCCTTTTCCCGCTTAAAACTTGTTAATTGGTTCTGCAGGGTCTGAACTTGCTTGGATCGACCCTTTAGGTGAGCCATAGGGAGGCCATGGTCTATCGCTTTAAAGCGGAGAAAGCGGAGAAGGATCTTGCTCGCATGCAAGTCGAGATGTTGGAGCGCAACTTGCTCGTGACCATGCGAGGGCTGTTCGTAAGGTGGAACGGAAGGGTAAGAGGGAGATGGTCGAGTTGATGAAAAACCGTGCTTCTCAATTCCAGGTCGAGTACGAGAACATCAAGGATGCTTTCACCTTGGTGGGCGATTACCGTGAGTGTCGCGGTTCAGTCGGGAGCCTTTGGAAGACGCAGGCATACGACTATGTATTCGAGAAGGAGATGGGGTTAATGAAGGGCGGCATGAAGGATCATGCTGACTCTGAGGCGCTCATTCCTCCAATCGACGGGAGGATCCAGGGATCTGGGATCCCATCCCGGTTTCTCCCTATACCGTAGAGACCACGATCGAGTTTCCCGGTGATTGCGAGGAGGTGGATCGTCCCGCGGATGCGTTTGGAGCTTCGTTGTCCAGGAATTTTTACTTCGATCCTTGAGAGGTGGAGTGATCGTCCCGCGGGGGCGGTTGTTTGTTTATCCTGCGTTTGTGGCCGAGTGTGGTGATATACCATGATTTTTACCCGTTTTTATACATGGTATATAAGAGTTTTAAGATGTATTAATCATGTTTAAGAGTCTTTTCAAAGCAATTACAGGTTTATTCACCTGATGGAAGGAAATGATACGTTTGGGACATTTTGGAATGCTTTTACACAAGGAAAATCGATCGACGCTTGAAGAGTAACATCGGTCGATCATAATTACTTACCATCGATCGACAAACATACATGTGCATCGATCGATGCCCAGTCACACGAATGAGATCGCAAATTAAAAGATTTCATTTCGCAGAAGATCTATTATTTGCAACTTAAATCCCTAGCCGCCTGTTAGGCTATATGTACTAGGGTTTTGTATCATTTTAGGAAGACACTTGCAAAAAGACCTAGTTTGGAGAAGGAGCATTTTGGCTACCATTAGAAGAGCTTAGGATTGGAGAGATAGATCTGAGACTACAAAACAGATAAGATCTTGAACTCCTTTATTTCTATTACTCTATCTATTTGTGTTCTATGTTTCATTTGAGTTTATTTCACACCATCATGACTTTGTCTCTCATGAATATGTTTGAGTAAACCAATTGTTAGATTTAGGTTTCTCACCATGGTTGAAATTATGTACTGCTAATATGACTATTAAAAAGGTGTTTTGATTGTTCTTTCATTGCTTGTGAACTAAATGCTAAAATTGAGATTGATCAACTTCATTTTAGATCTTAGGATTAATTGAGTCCAACTAACCATTTCCCCTCAATACCTGAACCTACTTGCGTGATCTAACTAACTCAGGTGCAACGACAGTTGGTCTGAGAAGGTTAGAGAACAAGTTAAACCCGTTCGCAAAGCTCGCTAGAATAACCATCGATCGACACAACTATCGTTTTGTAGATCGATCGTTACAAAGGTGTATCGGTCGATGTACATCAAGTCACATCGATCGACACTCTCTCGAGATTAAAATACGACAGTTGAGATTCGAGATCTAGCGAATATAACCTATCCGGTTAAATCGTTGTTTAGTTCAAAAACCATCAAACCCTTTAGTCTAAACTAAGTGCATACATTTCATACCTGAGATTTACCTGAATCTAGTTGCTTTCCCATTCTTGAAACCACTTCAGTTCAATCTATTGTTTCACTATTATTTTCGATTTACTGCTTTTAAAACTATTATCATTTTTAATTATTTAAGTCTGTTGAGTAATCCTAGAGTCTCTGTGGATTCGATCCCTAAGTACTACATCTGAACCTCTTTTGATGAGAATAACACTCTTTAGGGTAATTTGAGTGATATCAAATTTGGCGCCGTTGCCGGGGACTCTTTCTTATTACCATTAGATTTCATTTAGAATTTAGTATAGACTTGTTATGCAGACACAAAGAATGGAGAACACAGAGCGCGACCAACCATCGGTCGACGGAGACACGTTTCCATCGAGCGACGTTGAGTCAGAAGAATCGACCAATATGGAGCTGCCAACATCGATCGATACTGCCCAGCCGGAAGCAGGTAAGTTTCCTCTTACCAAGCCCGCTAATGAGAAAGTAGTCCAAACTGAACTAAATGGTCAAACGAGCAATAAAGCTAGCCAAACTAAACAGGGAACTGAACTCCCTGTTAAGGAAAATTCCACCTTAACTAAAGGTGAAGATATAAAATTGTCCATACAAGACTACCATGATCATGGTAAGACCTATTCCAATAGGTCCGCTATCAAAATACCAGGAGACGATACCAAGAAATCTAAGTTTAACGCAGATTACTACCGTATGGTTCGTCAAAACCCATTCCGTGGATCCCTCCCAGAGCACCCACAAGATCACATTGAAACTTTGGAAGAATTAATACCAGATGAATATGATGGTTGCAAACTGTTCTCATTTTCCCTAGAAGGAGAAGCCCTCAGGTGGTTAAACTCTTTGGCAGCAGGATCACTCACCTGTTGGGAAGAGATTAGAAGTGCCTTCCTTAGAGAATTTTTTATTGATGAACGCTACTGGGAAGTAAGAAAGCAAATTTCTACATTTCGCCAAGGTCCACGCGAATCGTTTAAAAACGCCTGGGGAAGATTCAGAGGCTATGAACTTGAATGTCCCCATCATGGTTATTCAGAACCACAAATTCTTAACATCTTTTATGGAGGTGTTAACTTGAGCTATAAAACCACACTCGATTCAGCGAGTGATGGAAATTTCATCACTAGGAATCCCGAAGAAGCTAGACGTCTTATTAAGAATATGACAACGGAAAGATTCTATGAAAAGATGGATGAAGAGATAGAAAAAGCCACAAGTCCAAAAGACAATTCTGATTTGATAGAAATTAAGAATTCCCTTAAATCCCTTCATTCCTTTCTTCAAAACAAACACCGATCTGAATTAGCCCAGATCGACGACAACGCTTTGTCTGACACCGATGATAATTTGGATAAATGAACGAACTGTTCCGATCCCTACTATGTGCTTCATGTCGATAGCTTTACCCAAGCCTATGACACTACTGTAAAATCACGTACCGGAAGAGACAGGTTCAATATCAGACAAGCTTTTACGGGTAACCGTAAGAAAAAAATCAAAATTTTACGGAAAAATAAATATGTTTTACGGAGAATTAATGGAGAAAGCAGATTCTTTGGGAGAACTAATCCGAAAATTAGAAGGTCAAGTAGCTGAGATTGCAACTACCATAAAAAGAGATGCTGGATGTCTTCCCGGAAAAAGTGATTTAAACCCGAGACGTCAAGTCAGTGCCGTAATGCTGCGCAGCAGGAAAAACCTCGCAGCAGATACGAGGAATAACACAGATGTTGGAAAACCTGACGACACTGACAAGACCGGAAAAAGCAACTCTCATCCTATTCTTCTTAACGATCTTGACCCAAAACCATCTCAAGAGAACCGGAAGACCACCGCTGAAAAGGCAAAGGAAAAGGCAATAGACTTAGAATTAGAAGAAGATACAGAGATTGAGGACGAAATCGATCGACAGTACGGAACTGACATCGATCGACCTGAAAGACCTACCATCGATCGACAACCTGAAAAACCCGTCGATCAAAGGTCTGCTCAACCCGAACCCATAATTGAAAGAGTCTATAGAACTTTACCCCCTTTTCCTCCTAAAACGCAAACTATGAAATCATTAGAGAACGCGATCTGCAAGAAAGCCTTAGATAAGATTTCTGTTGAGATGTCCCTTAGTGATGCTATAAAAATAGCACCTTCGATTAAGAAGTATATAAAGGACATGACATCTCCAAACTACCCAATTGCAGAACATAGCGTTATGATGATTTCAGAACAAGTAAATGCTATGATTAAAAGAGAAACTCCAACAAAGAGACCAGATCCTGGTAGTTTTTTCCTAGATTATAAAACAGAAAACACGCGCTTTCCTAAATCATTATGTGACCTCGGCTCTAGCGTGAACCTTATGCCTTACTCTGTTGCAGTAACGTTAGGATATAAAGAGTTTATGCCAACTCCGATCACCCTGGTTTTAGCTGATAGATCTATTAGGGTACCCGAAGGAATTCTCGAAGATGTTCCCAAAAAGATTAACGATTGCATCGTGCCTACGGATTTTGTTGTGTTGAAATACAGACAAGAACCCAAAGATCCCCTCATTCTGGGTCGGCCATTCCTAGCTACAGCTGGAGCAATCATTGACGTTAGATAAGGACAAATTAATTTGAACATAGGGGATATCTCGATGACTTTTGATATGGAAAAACTGATTAAGCGACCCCTAATAGATGACCAGGCCTTCTACGTGGAAAACGTTTCTGAGGATGAAAAAGACTTTTTCCTAAACATGTGTTCAGACAACCCCTTAGAAGACACCCTTAACCACGTGGAAAATGAAATTTTCAGCATATCAGATAGGACAGGCGATTACATGCGACTAATGGACTCTAGCATCGAAGTTGCAAACGTAGAAGAAAATGACGACTCAGAAGTTGTCATCGATCAATACCTACAAGATACCGTCGATCGACAACCTCCCTCGCAATCAAATTGGTCTAAAGATAAAGCACCAAAGGTAGAATTAAAACCTCTACCCAGCGGTCTTAAGTACGCTTACCTTTATGACCAATCCTACCCTGTTATAGTCAACGCCAATCTCACTAGCGGAGAACTTGCTTTATTGCTAAATAAATTGCGCAAGTACAGGAAAGCGATCGGATATTCTCTCGATGACATTCCTGGAATATCTCCCGATCTTTGCATGCATCGAATCAACTTGGAAGATGACGCTAAAACGTTAATAGAGCAGCAAAGGAGATTATATCCGAATCTAAAGGAAGTAGTCAAAAAGGAAATTATAAAACTCCTTGATGCTGGAGTTATTTACTCTATTTCGGATAGCAAATGGGTATGCCCCGTACATGTTATACCCAAAAAGGGAGGTATCACTATAGTGAAGAATGAAAAGGACGAACTCATTCCGACTCGTACCGTTACTGGTCATCGGATGTGTATTGATTATAGGAAATTGAATGCCGCTACTAGGAGAGACCATTTTTCCCTTCCCTTTATTGATCAGATGCTGGAGAGATTAGCTAATCACCAGTATTACTGTTTTCTTGATGGATATTCCGGATTTTTCCAAATTCCTATACACCTGGATGATCAAGAAAAGACAACGTTTACATGCCCCTATGGAACTTTTGCATATCGCAGAATGCCATTTGGTCTATGTAACGCCCCCGCCACTTTTCAACGTTGTATGATGTCAATCTTTACGGATATGATCGAGGACTTCATGGAAGTATTCATGGATGACTTTTCCGTCTACGGATCAGATTTTAAGAGTTGCCTCGACAATTTATGCAAGGTATTGGAAATATGGGAAGAAAAGAACCTTGTCCTAAACTGGGAAAAATGTCATTTCGTGGTTAACGATGGAATAGTGTTAGGACATAAGGTTTCCGCCGCTGGTATACAGGTAGATAGAGCTAAGATTGAAGTAATAACCAGTTTACCTCCACCCAAAACTGTTAAAGACGTGCGAAGTTTTCTCGGACACGCCGGATTTTACAGGAGATTTATACTGGACTTCAGCAAAATCGCTAGACCTTTAAATAACCTATTATGCAAGGATATTAAATTCGATTTTACCCCTGAATGCATGAAAGATTTTGAAGATTTAAAGAAATCCCTTATCACTGCCCCCGTCGTACAATCCCCCGACTGGAATCTTCCTTTCGAAATCATGTGCGATGCGAGCGATTTTGCAATTGGAGCAGTTTTAGGCCAAAGGAAAGACAAAATGCTACATGCTATTTACTACACCAGCCGCACGCTTGATGAAGCGCAACAGAATTACGCAACAACAGAAAAGGAACTATTATCTGTAGTTTACGCTTTTGAAAAATTCCGTCAACACTTGATTGGCTCACGAGTGATAGTTCACACTGATCACGCTGCCATCAAATATTTAATGCAAAAGAAAGATGCTAAACGTCGACTCATACGCTGGATTCTACTACTCCAAGAGTTTGACATTGAGATTAAGGATAAGAGAGGAGTAGATAATGGAGCCGCTGACCATCTTTCCCGGATAAGAATAGAGGATGATGTCCCTATAGACGATTTCTTTCCCACAGAGAATGTTGCACACATAGATACATCCTTCGTCGGTCAAATATCTCTCACATCTGAAGATCTATCGATCGATGAGAGAGATGGCATATCGGTCGATTCACGTAGTGATACATCGATCGATGACGAGACGGATGTAACTTCTCAACTCTCCTATAACCAGGATCACGAACCCCCGTCTTTTAAAATCAACTTCAATTTACAAGTTAATGTTTCCGGTGATGAGATTAATCTTACACCTGATGAATTATCACAACGGGAAGTAGACGCGATTGATAGAAACTCGGATAACCGACCCTGGTATGCCGACATAGTTAACTATTTGGCAGCTGAGGTTGAGCCAGACAAACTCAGGGGATATATGAGGAAGAAATTTTTCAGAGAAGTAAGACGCTATCATTAAGATGAACCTTACCTCTATAAGCATTGTTCTGATGGCATATACAGACGATGTGTATCAGAAGCTGAGATTCCAGACATTATTTACCAATGTCACGGAGCTGATTATGCATGACATTTCGCTACCTTTAAAACGGTTTCGAAAATTCTCCAAGCAGGATTTTGGTGGCCGACCACTTTTCCCGATGTCCACACATTTATAACCCAATGTGACAGATGCCAAAGACGTGGAAAAATCAGCAAAAGACACGAAATGAAACAGAAGTTTATTCTTGAAGTCGAAGTCTTTGATTGCTGGGGTATAGATTTTTTGGGACCCTTCCCGTCTTCATATGGAAACAAATATATACTGGTCGCTGAAGACTACGTATCCAAATGGGTCGAAGCAGTAGCTTCTCCTACCAATGACGCATCTGTGGTTATTAAAACTCGCTAGAATAACCATCGATCGATGCAACCATCGTTTTGTCGATCGATCGTTACAAAGGTGTATCGGTCGATGTACATCAAGTCACATCGATCGACACTCTCTCGAGATTAAAATACGACAGTTGAGATCCGAGATCTAGCGAATATAACCTATCTGGTTAAATCGTTGTTTAGTTCAAAAACCATCAAACCCTTTAGTCTAAACTAAGTGCATACATTTCATACCTGAGATTTACCTTATTCTAGCTGCTTTCCCATTCTTGAAACCACTTCAATTCAATCTATCGTTTCACTATTATTTTCGATTTACTGCTTTTAAAACTATTAAAACCTTTTAGTCTATCTTCATTTCTAATTATTTAAGTCTGTTGAGTAATCCTAGAGTGTCTGTAGATTCGATCCCTAAGTACTACATCTGAACCTCTTTTGATGAGAGTAACACTCTTTAGGGTAATTTGAGTGATATCAAATTTGGCGCCGTTGCCGGGGACTCTTTCTTATTACCATCAGATTTAATTTAGAATATAGTATAGACTTGTTACGAAAAAACTTGCTAAAGTTTTCTTTCTTAATATGTTACGCAGACACAAAGAATGGAGAACACAGAGCGCGACCAACCATCAATCGACGGAGACACATTTCCATCGAGCAACGTTGAGTCAGAAGAATAGACCGATACGGAGCTGCCAACATCGATCGATACTGCCCAGCCGGAAGCAGGTAAGTTTCCTCTTACCAAGCCCGCTAATGAGAAAGTAGTCCAAACTGAACTAAATCGTCAAACGAGCAATGAAGCTAGCCAAACTGAACAGGGAACTGAAATCCCTGTTAAGGAAAATTCCACCTTAACTAAAGGTGAAGATATAAAATTGTCCATATAAGACTACCTTGATCCTGGTAGGACCTATTCCAATAGGTCCGCTATCAAAATACCAGGAGACGATACCAAGAAATCTAAGTTTAATGCAGATTACTACCGTATGGTTCGTCAAAACCCATTCCGTGGATCCCTACCAGAGGACCCACAAGATCACATTGAAACTTTAGAAGAATTAATACCAGATGAATATGATCGTTGGAAACTATTCTCATTTTCCCTAGAAGGAGAAGCCCTCAGGTGGTTAAACTCTTTGGCAGCAGGATCACTCACCTGTTGGGAAGAGATTAGAAGTGCCTTCCTTAGAGAATTTTTTATTGATGAACGCTACTGGGAAGTAAGAAAGCAAATTTCTACATTTCGCCAAGGTCCACGAGAATCGTTTAAAAACGCCTGGGGAAGATTCAGAGGCTATGAAGTTGAATGTCCCCATCATGGTTATTCAGAACCACAAATTCTTAACATCTTTTATGGAGGTGTTAACTTGAGCTATAAAACCACACTCGATACAGCGAGTGATGGAAATTTCATCACTAGGAATCCCGAAGAAGCTAGACGTCTTATCAAGAATATGACAACGGGAAGATCCTATGAAAAGATGGATGAAGAGATAGAAAAAGGCACAAGTCCAAAAGACAATTCTGATTTGATAGAAATTAAGAATTCTCTTAAATCCCTTCATTGCTTTCTTCAAAACAAACACCGATCTGAATTAGCCCAGATCGACGACAACGCTTTGTCTGACACCGATGATTATTTGGATAAAGGAACGAACTGTTCCGATCCCTACTATGTGCTTCATGTCGATAGCTTTACCCAAGCATATGACACTGCTGTAAAATCACGTACCAGAAGAGAGAGGTTCAATATCAGACAAGCTTTTACTGGCAACCGTAAGATGAAATCGGAGTTTTACGGAAAAATAAATATGGTTTACGGCGAATTAATGGAGAAAGCAGATTCTTTGGGAGAACTAATCCGAAAATTAGAAGGTCTTGTAGCTGAGATTGCAACTGCCATAAAAAGAGATGCTGGATGTCTTCCTGGAAAAACTGATTTAAACCCGAGACGTCAAGTCAGTGCCGTAATGCTGCGCAGCGGGAAAAACCTCGCAGCAGATATGAGGAATAACATAGATGTTGGAAAACCTGACGACACTGACAATACCGTAAAAAGCAACTCTCATCCTATTCTTCTTAACGATCTTGACCTAAAACCATCTCAAGAGAACCGGAAGACCACCACTGAAAAGGCTAAGGAAAAGGCAATAGATTTAGAATTAGAAGAAGATACAGAGATTGAGGACGAAATCGATCGACAGCACGGAACTGACATCGATCGACCTGAAAGACCTACCATCGATCGACAACCTGAAAAACCCGTCGATCAACGGTCTGCTCAAAACCCAAACCCATAATTGAAAGAGTCTATAGAACTTTACCCCCTTTTCCTCCTAAAACGCAAACTATGAAATCATTAGAGAACGCGATCTGCAAGAAAGCCTTGGATAAGATTTCTGTTGAGATGTCCCTTAGTAATGCTATAAAAATAGCACCTTCGATTACGAAGTATATAAAGAACATGACATCTCCAAACTACCCAATTGCAGAACATAGCGTTATGATGATTTCAGAACAAGTAAATGCTATGATTAAAGGAGAAACTCCAACAAAGAGACCAGATCCTGGTAGTTTTTTCCTAGATTATAAAATAGAAAACACGCGCTTTCTTAGATCATTATGTGACCTCGGCTCTAGCGTGAACCTTATGCCTTACTCTGTTGCAGTAACGTTAGGATATAAAGAGGTTATGCCAACTCCGATCACCCTGGTTTTAGCTGATAGACCTATTAGGGTACCCGAAGGAATTCTCGAAGATGTTCCCATAAAGATTAACGATTGCATCGTGCCTACGGATTTTGTTGTGTTGAAATACAGACAAGAACCCAAAGACCCCCTCATTCTGGGTCGGCCATTCCTAGCTACAGCTGGAGCAATCATTGACGTTAAAGAAGGACGAATTAATTTGAACATAGGGGATATCTCGATGACTTTTGATATGGAAAAACTGATTAAGCGACCCCTAATAGATGGCCAGACCTTCTACGTGGAAAAAGTTTCTGAGGATGAAAAAGACTCTTTCCTAAACATGTGTTCAGACAACCCCTTAGAAGACACTCTTAACCAAGTGGGTAATGAAATTTTCAGCATATCAGATAGGACAGACGATTACATGCGACTAATGGACGCTAGCATCGAAGTTGCAAACGTAGAAGAAAATGACGACTCAGAAGTTGTCATCGATCGATACCTACAAGATACCGTCGATCGACAACCTCCCTCACAATCAAATTGGTCTAAAGATAAAGCACCAAAGGTAGAATTAAAACCTCTATCCAGCGGTCTTAAGTACGCTTACCTTTATGACCAATCCTACCCTGTTATCGTCAACGCCAATCTCACTAGCGGAGAACTTGCTTTATTGCTAAATAAATTACGCAAGTACAGGAAAGCGATCGGATATTCTCTCGATGACATTCCTGGAATCTCTCCCGATCTTTGCATGCATCGAATCAACTTGGAAGATGACGCTAAAACGTCAATAGAGCAGCAAAGGAGATTATATCCGAATCTAAAGGAAGTAGTCAAAAAAGAAATTATAAAACTCCTTGATGCTGGAGTTATTTACTCTATTTCGGATAGCAAATGGGTATGCCCCGTACATGTTGTACCCAAAAAGGGAGGTATCACTGTAGTGAAGAATGAAAAAGACGAACTCATTCCGACTCATACCGTAACTGGTCATCGGATGTGTATTGATTATAGGAAATTGAATGCCGCTACTAGGAGAGACCATTTTTCCCTTCCCTTTATTGATCAGATGCTGGAGAGATTAGCTAATCACCAGTATTACTGTTTTCTTGATGGATATTCCGGATTTTTCCAAATTCCTATACACCCGGATGATCAAGAAAAGACAACGTTTACATGCCCCTATGGAACTTTTGCATATCGCAGAATGCCATTTGGTCTATGTAACGCCCCCGCCACTTTTCAACGTTGTATGATGTCAATCTTTACGGATATGATCGAGGACTTTATGGAAGTATTCATGGATGACTTTTCCTTCTACGGATCAGATTTTAAGAGTTGCCTCGACAATTTATGCAAGGTATTGGAAATATGGGAAGAAAAGAACCTTGTCCTAAACTGGGAAAAATGTCATTTCGTGGTTAACGATGGAATAGTGTTAGGACATAAGGTTTCCGCCACTGGTATACAGGTAGATAGAGCTAAGATTGAAGTAATAACCAGTTTACCTCCACCCAAAACTGTTAAAGACGTGCGAAGTTTTCTCGGACACGCCGGATTTTACAGGAGATTTATACTGGACTTCAGCAAAATCGCTAGACCTTTAAATAACCTATTATGCAAGGATATTAAATTCGATTTTACCCCTGAATGCATGAAAGCTTTTGAAGATTTAAAGAAATCCCTTATCACTGCCCCCGTCGTACAAGCCCCCGACTGGAATCTTCCTTTCGAAATCATGTGCGATGCGAGCGATTTCGCAATTGGAGCAGTTTTAGGCCAAAGGAAAGACAAAATGCTACATGCTATTTACTACGCCAGCCGCACGCTTGATGAAGCGCAACAGAATTACGTAACAACAGAAAATGAACTATTATCTGTAGTTTACGCTTTTGAAAAATTCCGTCAATACTTGATTGGCTCACGAGTGATAGTTCACACTGATCACGCTGCCATCAAATATTTAATGCAAAAGAAAGATGCTAAACGTCGACTCATACGCTGGATTCTACTACTCGAAGAGTTTGACATTGAGATTAAGGATAAGAGAGGAGTAGATAATGGAGTCGCTGACCATCTTTCCCGGATAAGAATAGAGGATGATGTCCCTATAGACGATTTCTTTCCCACAGAGAATGTTGCACACATAGATACATCCTTCGTCGGTCAAATATCTCTCACATCTGAAGATCTATCGATCGATGAGAGAGATGGCATATCGGTCGATTCACGTAGTGATACATCGATCGATGACGAGACGAATGTAACTTCTCAACTCTCCAATAACCAAGATCACGAACCCCCCCCCCCCCCCCTCTATTAAAATCAACTTCAATTTACAAGTTAATGTTTCCGGTGATGAGATTAATCTTACACCTGAGGAATTATCACAACGGGAAGTAGACGCGATTGATAGAAACTCGGATAACCGACCCTGGTATGCCGACATAGGTAACTATTTGGCAGCTGAGGTTGAGCCAGACGAACTCAAGGGATATATGAGGAAGAAATTTTTCAGAGAAGTAAGACGCTATCATTGGGATGAACCTTACCTCTATAAGCATTGTTCTGATGGCATATACAGACGATGTGTATCAGAAGCTGAGATTCCGAACATTATTTACCAATGTCACAGAGCTGATTATGCATGACATTTCGCTACATTTAAAACGGTTTCGAAAGCATGATTTTGGTGGCCGACCACTTTTCGCGATGTCCACACATTTATAACCCAATGTGACAGATGCCAAAGACGTGGAAAAATCAGCAAAAGACACGAAATGAAACATAAGTTTATTCTTGAAGTCGAAGTCTTTGATTGCTGGGGTATAGCTTCTATGGGACCCTTCCCGTCTTCATTGTGGGAACCGAAATTTGCACTGTCGATTTCCGTTTAAATACGGAAACTAGGAAAATCCTAATTTTCCAGAGGTCCCGAATCTCTCCGAGAACCAACGACAAGTGACCGAATATATGAGGAAATTATGGAAAGATAACAAACAAGATTACAGAAAGCAGTAGATCTTATTTCGAGTCCGCGTAAGAGCGTTGCAATCATTACAAGAGATCATAAAAGCTTTGGCCGCAAAGGCTTTCAGCGAGTTACTTAGTTCTAGCGGCCTAAAAGCTCGAACCTAGTTGAGTCGCAGCTCGATGACGAAAGCCGAAATACATAAAGAAAAGGTTTTTGAATGATTTCAGACTGAACCTTGTTAAAGGCTGCCTACGTACCCCTTTCGAGGATCAAGCCGAACGTAGTTCAATTGATAGAGCTGGACAAGAGATCGAACCGCCTGGGCGAGTTCGTCTAGTAATTGAGTGCAGTCATAGAAACCGAACTTGTCGAGAATAAAGCCTAAAGTTTCTAAGTGTAGAGAATTCCGAATCTAAAAAGCTCTCCTTCATGCTCCTCGCCTAGGAATCCTTATAAACTAGCTCCAAGGTTGGTTTACGCTTTTACTCTTCTGCCCTTAAGCCGTCATAGCATAAAAATGGAGATATTCCATTTTTCCCGATTTTCACAATTATCTTCAAAACTTCCGTATTTATCCGCGGAAACTTGACATTTATCCTTCCTTGTGGACCAAGTGTAAACCGTGCTGTGGTTTACGGGCTTTTGGTTAAGAAATCGAAGGATGGGCCTCGAATGTTGTTTTGGGCCGTCTTCCAACTCGAAGCATTTACTACGATTTCTTTCGACAAAGAAAGAACTTTCTGCGGTTTCTAATCCGCGAAGTTTGATCAATGATTTAGAATAGCGGAAAACATAGACTGAGCTCGCTACGGTCTTTGGGAGATAGCACTTGAAGGTTTGACGAGAATGCATGGACTGGTGTCGTACCGATGTTCGGAAGAGCTCGGTCGCTACGCAGCGACCAAACTTTGGCTCGAGCCCGGTCGCTACGTAGCGACCAAGCAGAACGAGCGCTCGGTCACTACGTAGCGACCGAGCGAGAAGGATGCTCGGTCGCTACGTAGCGACCGAGCTTGGCTCGGGCTTGGTCGCTACGTAGCGACCGAGCGAGACGGACGCTCGGTCGTTACGTAGCGACCTAGCTTGGCTTGAGCTCGCTCGCTACGTAGCGACCGAGCTGTGTGCATGCTTGGTCGCCGTGTATCGATCGAGCTTGGCTTGTCCGCGGTCTGATTTCCATACTCGAGCTTGTCCGCGGCCGATTTGGATACATGTCTGTTGCCTTTGGACAATCGGTATTTAGTGGTTCGATTGAGATTTGGACGAGATTTTACTGCAAGGCTCTTCATAAGATATCTTTACGAAGATTACTTTTCGTAAAAACGTTTATGCTGATTTTTACGGACTTTCAGACATTGATTCCGTCGTGACCGATTTTGACCCCAACAGTTAGCCCTCCAGCTCGTTAGAACCATGAGCTTCTAGCGTGAGGTTCTAGCGAGTGGCTTGGCAAGTTAGGCAAGTTAGGTGAGTTAGGCGGAATTAATGGCTGAAAAGATCTGTGGTAAGTGATCTTCTCGCTCTCCTAAAAGTAGAAAACGCGATAAGATTGGGGCTGCACCTTATGACGGCTGCCTACGTACCCTTGTTGAAGGGATCAAACCTTTCGTAGTTCGTCTTGGAGTTAAGGTTCTTATGACTAGTTTTCCAGTGGGACCTTTATGGTCTAGTTTTTATGTAGCGATTATAAGGCGTGTTGCTGCCGATGGCATTTTGTATGGGTGTAGAGGGAAGACTACGAGTTTTCATCTCGTATCTAACTCTGTGTGAACTGCTATATATCCGTGATCTGTTTCGAGAGTTTTCCGCAGTGTGTAATCTTGCGGGATTTTCTGAAGACGTTCGAATATTGGCAAAGAGACAAATTTTGGGATCTCGTATCAGGGTGTTTGATACTATGCCTAGAGATGTTAGAGACCAGTGCGCTGGGTTTAGGGCAAGACCTAGGTTTACTCCTGGTTTTAGAGGGTGCGATGACTAATTCGACTTACGTATCCCGTTTCAGTTTCATCCTGATTCCATACCGATTTAAAGTCCGCGATAGGTTCTCGGCTTATACGACTTGTATGGTTGGAATCGAGCATCTCTCTGGAGACCGGAAGTGCTGGACCAAAATTTCGGATTTCTTTTATAGCGCTATTATCCTTGTGTCGGATGTAAGAGAGTCATCTTCTACGAGATGGCTAAGTCTGTTTAGGACGTTAAGAGTTTGTTGTGATCAGCAACAAACTTAATGGTAAAAATTACTATTTTGAGTCTTCGCGAAGAATATGTTTTGAGAAGATGTTAGTGCGTATGACTGTCTGGTCTTCCATGAAGGTGTTTTTATCGAGGAAGGAAATTTCGTCGAAGAACTAATCTTCAGGCGTCCGCGACGTCTCGCGATGCTGAAGATTTGTTATTCTTTCGTATGCCACGTTTCGTGCTTGAAATGTTCGCGGGCTTTGAAGATATTTCGCGATGTTGCGAGGGTTTAGTATTAGCCCTGTGTTTGAGAAACATTCTGGTTTGACTATGAATGTTCGCAGCCAAAAATTGTTGTTCCTGTTCGGATGCTAATAGTTTTATTTGCGATCGAGGAATTATGACTGAGGTGTCGTGTATATTTGTCCATGGGAACAAGCGTTTTCCTTCATTGTGCTTTGTGAAGAGTTGGCCTTCCGAGATGTATTTCGTGCATTTTTTAGGATGTTTCGTATAGCTCTAGAAGCTTTGTTACGGATTTTTCCTTACATGCCGCGTATTATGGTTAAAACGTTGCGGGCTTAAAGTGAATTGTGGAGCGTATTGAACTTGGTCAATTTCGAAAAGTTTAGATTTTCCGTTAACCGTTTGGTTGTTAGGACTTAGTTTCGTTACGAAGAATTTATTATATGATTTCCGACTGTGGGCTATACGATAAAATATCATATCATATAACCGATTTTACGAAGGTCGTAAATCAGTGATATGTATACATATGTCAAAGTAGCATTGTTTCTGCGGGTTTTACGAGAAACGTTCCCGCCGTGATTTTGATCTTAGGTGAAAGTTGTTTGGAGTTACTCGTGGAGTGTTACCGAAGTTTATTTCAATACGATCTAGTCGCATAACGTTTTTCATAGGTTTTTCGAGAGGATTCTCATGACACATTCGTTTCTTGAACGAATTGGTCAACCAGAGGTGGATCTAGCTAACCATCGGGAGGACAGTGCTCCTTTTAATGTGCACGATGCTACGTCTATTCTCGAGTTTTCTTCGTCGCAAATGTTTTCGATGCTTTTCCGTGACTTACTTGGTACAACGGAAACCGAAGGAAATGCTTTGGTGATTGAAGATTTCTCGTAAAAAAAATTTTAAAACGAAACTGGCTTTTTGAAGCCGGAAAAGGCTTCAATACTTTGGCTAATCGTCGAGTTTCAGTTTGATATTGGTACAAGTTTTCTGTACGCATGATTGCGACAAGAAATGATGTATAGTTTTTAAGATTATGTTTATGATCGTCTGGATATGTTGCTAGCGTTTAGACGAATATTAAGATTGTCGTTTGCCTATTCTTGACGATTTGCAGAAGTTTTTGAAGTTTGGGAGTATACGAGTATAGTATACGTACCTACTCCCCCCTTTTTTTTTTACGAAAGAAAACGGTTGAACCGATACTTTGAAGGGTTGTGTACGTTTCCTCTTCTGATGTTTGGAATGATCGATAATTCGGGACGATTTATAGACGACGCTTGGACTGTGATTTGGTTGTTTCCACGTTGACGACTTGGGATATGTCGGTTCCGAGAAAATTGCCAGAAACGAATCGGGTTAAGACGACGTTCATGTCTCTAACTTTTTCTATCTTTAGGAAGCGAGCTTGATATGCGTGGCGATCGTTTCTCGACTTTCGGAGAGTTTAGATCGGTTTGCAAGATTTGGATGAACAATTATGGAACAATATATCAAGACAGGAAAAATTGCTTTAAAACTTAGTTCGCTAGACTATCCGCCTAGGTTTTACGTTCCCTAAAGTTCTATGGCAGCCTCAAAGTAATTTCCTACAAAAATTCCAAGTCTGATTTCAAAAGATTTCAAGTCGGAAATACCTTAGTTCTCTCGAAGATGCAGTTTTGTCTCTTCTCAGTTTTGCTTGCTCAAATCCCTTTCCTCTTCTCGTGTATGTTCGCCATTTCCGATATTGGTGTTTATCCTTTGAAACTTGACATTTATTTTCCGAAATTGACTGTTATCTTCTCCTTAGATAAGATGTCGATTTTTGTAAAAAGTTTCAACGTAATCGTATAGTTAAGGCGGCTAAGATGTTAAGTTAACCGTTGCCGTTTTATACGATTAATCTGAATCCATGCGAGAGAACAAGTCTTTGCAATTTTCTTATTGTAAAGTTTCAATGGTAACTCCAATAGAAACAAGAGACGTTACGATCGAGATTTGAAGGAGAATACAAAGCTGGAGGTAAGGGCGAGTAGGAGCAAGCGGAGGAGTTTAGACGAGTCTTATTTGTTTTTGTCGTAAAATCTCGACGGAAACTCCGATTGAGACGAAACGAAAAGTGTTTCGATCGGGATTCAAAAGAGAACACAAAGGAGGAGCTTTTTGAAGCCTGAAAGATCGCAATGTAGCGAGCTGGGGGTCTGACAGGTCGCTACGTAGCAAGTGGAAGCAAGCCAGGAAGAGTCCTACTTGTTTTCGTCGTAAAATCTCAACGGAAACTCCGATTGAGACAAAACGAAAAGCGTTTCGATGAGGATTCAAAAGAGAACCCAAAAGAGGACCTTTCTGAGGCCTTACAGGTTGCTACGTAGCGACTGACGGCCTGACAGGTCGCTACGTAGCGAGTGGAAGCATGCCAAGAAGAGTCCTATTTGTTTTCATCGTAAAATCTCAACGGAAACTCCGATTGAGACGAAATGAAAAGCGTTTCGATGAGGATTCAAAAGAGAACCCAAAGGAGTACCTTTCTGAGGCCTTACAGGTCGCTACGTAGCGACTGAAGGCCTGACAGGTCGCTACGTAGCGAGTGGAAGCAAGCCAAGAAGAGTCCTACTTGTTTTCATCGTAAAATCTCAACGGAAACTCCGATTGAGACGAAATGAAAAGCGTGGCGATGAGGATTCACAAGAGAACCCAAAGAAGGACCTTTCTGAGGCCTAACAGGTCGCTACGTAGCGACTGACGGCCTGACAGGTCGCTACGTAGCGAGTGGAAGCAAGCCAAGAAGAGTCCTACTTGTTTTCGTCGTAAAATCTCAACGAAAACTCCGATTGAGACGAAACGAAAAGCGTGGTGATGAGGATTCACAATAGAACCCAAAGGAGGACCTTTCTGAGGCCTTACCGGTCGCTACGTAGCGAGTGGAGAGTTGGCTTGAGCTCGGTCGCTACGTAGCGACCGAGCAGTGTGCGCACTCGGGCGCCACGTAGCGACCGAGCAGCGTGTGTGCTCGGTCGTTACATAGCGACCGAGCAGTATGCGTGCTCGGTCGTTACGTAGCGACCGAGCAGTGTGCGTGCTCGGTCGCTACGTAGCAACCGATCAGTGTGCGTGCTCGGTCGCTACGTAGTGACCGAGCAGTGTGCGTGCTCGGTTGCTACGTAGCGACCGAGCAACCTGTGTGTGCTCAGCGCTACGTAGCGACCGAGCTAGGTAATCGTTTTGTTGTGTTTCCTTTTTCCGCGATTAACCTAGGGGTTTTTCAGCGGTTTTTGGGAGAACAAGTTTTATCCTTCCGAAATGTTAACGGAAAACGTTTTTTGGTAAAACCTTTACGCATCGAGATTTCTTTTGTTCGGTAATGAGCCAAACTTACGGGGTTTGATAAGATTTATCGTTTTCCTTTACGTTTAGAAAGAAAAATCGCGAGCTTGTTTTAGTGCTCTTCCTATGGCGGAAGGTCACAGCAAGGCTTTCAATTTTGTTGAACATAGGAGCAGTCAGTGCTGCGAGTTTGTCGTTCATATATCCAGACATAGTTTCGATCAAGCGTTTTGTGGCCATGAGTAAGAGTAATCCGTAACCCCCCCTCCTTCTAGCGCCAAACTGTGGGAACCGAAATTCACACTGTCGATTTCTGTTTAAATAAGGAAACTAGGAAAATCCTAATTTCCCAGAGGTCTCGGATCTCTGCGAGAACCAACGACAAGTGACCGAATATATGCGGAAATTATGAAAAGATAACAAACGAGTTTAGAGAAAGCAGTTGATCTTATTTCGAGTCCGCGTACGAGCGTTGCGATCATTACAAGAGATCATAAAAGCTTTGGCCGCAAAGGCTATCAGCGAGTTACTTAGTTCTAGCGCCCTAAAAGCTCAAACCTAGCTGAGTCGCAGCTCGATGACGAAAGCCGAAATAGATAAAGAAAAGGTTTTTGATTGATTTCGGACTGAACCTTGTTAAAGGCTGCCTACGTACCCCTTTCGAGGATCAAGCCGAACGTAGTTCAATTGATAGAGCTGGACAAGAGATCGAACTGCCTGGGCGAGTTCGTCAAGTAATTGAGTGCCAGTCATAGAAACCGAACTTGTCGAGAATAAAGCCTAAAGTTTCTAAATGCAGAGAATTCTGAATCTAAAAAGCTCTCCTTCATGCTCCTCACCTAGGACTCCTTATATACTAGCTCCAAGGTCGGTCTACGCTTTTACTCTTCTGCCCTTAAGCCGTCATAGCATAAAAATGGAGATATTCCATTTTTCCCGATTTTCACAATTATCTTCAAAACTTCCGTATTTATCCGCGGAAACTTGACATTTATCCTTCCTTGTGGACCAAGCGTAAACCGTGCTGTGGTTTACGGGCTTTTGGTTAAGAAATCGCAGGATGGGCCTCGAGTCGTGTTTTAGGTCCCTTTGGGCCGTCTTCCAACTCGAAGCGTTTACTACGATTTATTTCGACAAAGAAAGAACTTTCCGCGGTTTCTAATCCGTGAAGTTTGATCGATGATTTAGAATAGCGGAAAACATAGACTGAGCTCGCTACGGTCTTTGGGAGATAGCATTTGAAGGTTTGACGAGAATGCATGGACTGGTGTCGTACCGATGTTCGGAAGAGCTCGGTCGCTACGCAGCGACCGAGCGAGATGGACGCTCGATCGCTACGTAGCGACCGAGCGAGACGGATGCTCGGTTGCTACGTAGCGACCGAGCTTAACGAGCTTGATGAAATCAGACATTTAGCTTTCGAAAATTCAAAAATGTATAAAGAAAGGACTAAAGCTTATCACGATAAAAATATCATATCCCGGCACTTCGAACCGGAAGATCAAGTCCTCCTTTATAACTCTAGATTAACTTTATTCCCTCGAAAGCTAAAATCCTGTTGGTCTGGACCCTTCACAGTAACAAACGTTCAACCCTCCGGAGCTATCACCTTACAAAATGATAAAGGCCAGGAATTTTCAGTGAACGGCCAACGAGTTAAGCATTATTGGGCAAAACCACCAGCAAAAGCGCCCATGGTGCTGTATGAACCTGATAATTAGTTTAATCAGGAAGTCGAGCTAAAGACTTAAAAATTAAGCGCAGAATGAGAGGCAACCCATTTTATTTCAAACAAAAACATATAATAAAATAAAAAATATATATTTAATAGTAATTTTTAGTAATTTTCGTATTTCTTCTTATTATTAGCATTATTTAGGAGATTTAGAAATTAGGATTTGTCTTTAAAGAGGACATCGATCGACGAGGCATCACTGCCATCGATCGATGCGGGTATATCGACGGTTGATACCACTCAAATTACCCTAAGGAGTGTTACACTCATCAAAAGAGGTTCAGATGTAGTACTTAGGGATCGAATCTACAAGGAGCTAGGGAACAATTAAATCTAGTGTTTATTAATTCTAAGAGTTGTAAATGTTTAAATGAAATAGCAATAGTAACAAGCGAAGTAAATAGTAAATGTAACTTAATTGAAAATGATATTAGATGCAGGGCCACTATTCAGGTGTTGGAGATTATAATACCTATAGATGCCTATTTGTTGCATGCATGATATATTAGAGCTCAACCGCTTAACTCAGTGATCAGCTGTCGCATGTTTCACAGGTTAACAAGCTAGATCTCGTGTCTCAACGGTTAGTATGTCGACAACGAAAGAGTGTCGATCGATGGTCCTATTGGGACGTCGACCGATACACCTTTGCCAACGTCGATCGATAGTCAGTTGAGGACATCGATCGACGGGTTCTAGCCAGGCCTATTATGCGCGAGTATGATATGCCCTATTAAGATACTAAATTGGCGATTAGCCCTCTCTAGTAGTCCTAATATGATAGATAGATGTCAGGATGGGATAAAAAGGGTGCTTGAGTATGCAATCCTATGATCAAGTTCTAGTTAGCAAGGCTAAAACAAGCAATGAATACAAATCTATCATGAATATCACAACAAGGGAGATCTATAATTTGGGGCTAATCCCACAAACCTATATGAACCATGGATCTAATTATTGAACTACTCAGACATAGCAAAGGAATTCATAACAATGAAGAAATAGAAATTCATAGTATAGATAAAAAGAAACGAAAACAAGGAGTTCTAATCACAAGTGATCTTCTCTCCAAAACTCTATATTCTCTCTCAAAGTAAAACTGTAACAAAAAGCTCTGTTTTCTTGCCGTCAAAACACTTAGGGAGTATATAATCTACTAGGTTAAAAACTCGTCAGGGCATTTTCGTAATTTGGCTTGGCCTTGGGTTTTAAGTCCGCTGGATCCAAAATGTCGCGTGTCTAATGT
Source organism: Brassica rapa (assembly GCF_000309985.2). Taxonomy (NCBI): domain Eukaryota; kingdom Viridiplantae; phylum Streptophyta; class Magnoliopsida; order Brassicales; family Brassicaceae; genus Brassica; species Brassica rapa. The sequence continues at coordinate 22,636,542 of NC_024803.2, forward strand.
CTCGATATCGATCGATGGTACTTGTGTACATCGATCGATATTAATCTTCATCTGTCGAGGCATCCCTTGGTGTCGATCGACATCACTGATGCGCATCGATCGATTGTTCTTCCTCTCGTCGACCTCTACATGGTCGGCTCGGGTGAAATGTCCTTTAAGCTCCAAAATGCTCCAAAGTCATAGCTTTACTCCGCAATGCACCTGAACCTGAAAACATACCTAGAAGAGTAGAAAACATAGATATATATATAGTAAAACACCTATATACCATGGAGTAAAACGGGTCAAATCCAAGGTATATCAACTCCCCCAGACTTACCCTTTTGCTTGTCCTCAAGCAAAACATACAGGCAGTCTCTCTGAAAGAGGTTTGAAAATATTAGGGACTTAAGATTTTAAAGCATAGAAATCTTTTCCTCAACAATTTTGCAACCACATTTAAAAGGTCCTAATCACAGAAGCACACTATGCAATATCCTAGCTTAGCAACCATTTCTACACAACTCATCAATTCACGTCTGACATCCCCTCTACTGACTTTATTTCTCAGCATAAATATAAAGTGAATGCTTTACCTTGGGAATATCGATCATAGGATGCAAGGATTTCAGACAAGTATATGGATCTGAAGGTAAAAGTTAGTTCCTAGTTTCTCTCTCTCTAATTTTCTCTCTTGAGTCAAAGTCTGCTTCCATTGCATGATCAGTGACCAAGATTGGACAGGCTTCCATGAATCAAAACTTAATGGTGGTTGCCACCAAGCTCTGTTCACTTCTTTTTGACCTATATCCAAGAATTCTTTGCGAAAGCGAGCCTTGAATATTGCCGCCTCCAAGTCTCGTTTCGAACTCTTCTATTGGAGTCTTTATGAATCAAGCCTTAATGGTTTTAGCCACCAAGTCTTGTTCAGACTCATCCTAAGCAAACAATAGACTCCTTTTTTTTTTATTAACTCACTAACTATTCTAGGGTCGAAATTTAGAGAGAGAAAATGTGATAAATAATCTACACCAGGCGTTACCTTCCAGACTTGTCTGAAGAATCCGATCCCATGTATACCAAGCCCCAAGACAAGCGGTTATGTCAGATTTAGTGTTGGAAATCAGCTTTGGTTACTTCATACGTTTCAAGGCAAGTGTGTAGTTGATAGGTTGATCTGCTTTACCATCTATAGTGTTATATGCAATCAGTAAATCTAAAATAGTGCTAAAGATTTGTTAGATATTCAAGTTTAAATCAATATAAGATTATAGTCCCTATTTTCAATAGCTAAGCATAATTTATTAAAATTATTTTTATATAAGAATAGAATAAATTATATCAGTAAATCTCTCCCCAGACTTAAATTACACTGTCCTAGTGTAACTCAGCCGGAGTTATGATGGAATAGTTCATGATGTACGAAATGTAACAAGTAGGGAAGATACTTCTGACCGGATTAGATATCGATCGATGGGCAAATGTTACATAGATCGTCGTGTGGTGTCTATGTCGAGCGATGTCGACGTCTCGTCGGCGGTCAATATTCAGGTCCTCCTACTTGGGTCTCCTAAATCTGAAAGAACTAAAACAAAATTAAATAAATTCTAGCTAATAAAACCAAACTAAAATACCGAATAGTGGGTTGCCTCCCACTCAGCGCTTGGTTATAGTCATTTAGCTTGACTGTGGTAGTGATTGGCTACTTGGTGGAGAAACAGCTGCTTGTTGGAAAACAAGCATCCACGTCATCTCTGCACATTCTGGACCAAGATGCAATGAAACTTCTTGTGGCCTCATGATTTCTTGTCCATTTGTCATCCATCCTTTCAAGTACATTGGAGATGTGTTGTAGCCTATCTTGAACGTTGTCAATGCTGACCTGGTGCCAGCCTATGTTGTCATAGGCTTATGCTGAAAGTTCTGTCAGTTCATTTTGCATTGACTATCGTTTTGTGTATCAGCTGCGCGCTGGCTGATGTAGACTCGGCGTCGATCGATGCGATTATGTGTTCGTCGGTCGATCTCGGTGACTTACCATCGAGCGATTTCACTCGCTTCCTGTCGATCGATGCTGATATATGGTGTTGAGCTGCGAGTTGCCTCTGAATGGCTTTGCCTGCGAGCAGCGTTTGTCAAGTCGTTCCTCCAAGGTGTCTATAGCAGTGTAGATCTTGGATGTGATCTCATCAACCTCTGCTGCTGTATAGGGAAGTAACTCCTCAGGATTCTTGCCATCGATCCAAGGCCTTCGTAGCCTGTCGATCGAAGATGAGTTTGCCAGCAAAAAATTTTGATTAGTAATGTTATCAATATCCCTCTGGGCATGAAGTATTTGACTAGACAATTTGTTTAAATCTATCAAGACTGGTGATATAAAGCGGTCATGCATGTCTTCGTAAGTCTTCAGCCTCTCATTCATGGCTGAGACCTTAGCGTCGAGCGATGTGATGGTACACACATCGATCGATGTGGCTGGTTGTTGGTCCTTCTTGCGAATGGTATCCAGATCTTGCTGTAGTAGCTCGATTTTAGTTCTCAGCCAGTCCACGTTGTTGTTGAGAGGGTAGTACACATCGTTTATCCTTGTGTCGATGTATGAGACTTCCCATTCATCCTTGTGTTGTGCTGAACATTGCGGTTCTGCAGGGATCTGGGCTGTAGGAAGACTGACGTCGATCGATGGTGCATTTGGTGCGTCGATCGATGCTGACGTCGTGGCTTCCTTCTCAAGTTGCTGACGTAAACTTTCAATTTCTGTCCTCATTTCTACCATACTTCTGAAAAGCTCATTGTAGCCTCTATCCAAAGGTTGATGTGTATCTTCTACCAATGATTTGAGTTCCTCTCCTAGTCTTTCCTGAGCTCCACAAATACCAAACACCATCTCGTTGATTTCATCTTTTGTGTAGAGTTCTGGTACCAGTATTGTGAGTGTGAAGGAAGTGGCATGTTCTGGAAGACAGATGTGGCTCTCTTCAAAAAGAGATGCTCTTTCCAGTAATTTCCTGATGTCGTCCTTTGTGACAGGTATCATCTCACCAGCTACGCCTCGTGCGGGTCCACACTCATCTCTGTAGACTCCATACTCGTCCCTTCGTTCCCAAGTGAACTTTCTGGCTCCGTACATGTCAAAAGCACGGTTTCCAAATTCATAATGACTGTCGATCGACGTCGGGTTATCCTTGTCGATTGACGTTGGTGTTACCCTGTCGATCTATGTTTCAGTTGTCCCGTCGATCGACGCTTGATCTTTTGGTTGGCGTGATAGATCTGGATTGATTTCTGTTGTGGCGACACCTACGTGATCGTTTGGATCGGTTTGAATGAGTGCTAGAGTGCCACGTTGCTGTGAGAATAGGTTATCAGGTCCATTGGCTACTTGAAGGATATCTGCTATGTCCTCTCTGGACACTTGTAAGATCCTTCCATCCATTGCACGTACGTTGCCATCTGGGTCCCTGAAAATACTAAATTCATCAGGTGTTAGAAAACCGTAATCAATGTTTGCATTATCATCCAATTTAGAAATATAAAGATTAGGGTTTAGAGTTGTATCAATCGATGTTGATACAGTAGCATCGATCGATGGCAGAATAATTTCTGCAGAACTTGTGTTCTTGAGATGAATGCTCTTCATGGAATTTCCTGTAGATATAGATGGAAGAGTGTTCATCTTTTTCGCCTTTGTGTCTGCTCTGGTGTGTGGAGGTGTTTTTAGGGGTGCAAAACGTTTTATATAGGTGTCTATAAACCTAGTTGGAGAGGGAATATTCTCCTGCTCCTGAATTTTCGCTGCGGCGCGAATATCGATCGATGTTCCTGTACGGGTGTCGATCGATGTGAGCGGTTGTTTTGCTGGACGAGGGTGGGTATCGACTGATGTGCAGTGCACTTCGTCGATCGATGTTGGAAACATGTTGGTGAACTTATGTGTTTCAAATCTTTCATCTTGCAAAGACATTTCTACTGCACGTTCTTTCCAATAATCCTCATCGTATTCTTCTGTATGTTCCTCGTTAGATGAAGTAATTACAGTGTCAACTGCAAAACTTTCATGGAAACCACTGTCTGCCAACTGCCTATGGAATAATAATCACGTCCTCTCCTGCTTGGAGGTTGGAAGGCAAAGTGTGGGTAACAATGATTAGGTGGAGCGAAATGGTCAACCGGCTGCTTTACTTCGAGCGACGTGTTGTTGCGGTCATCGGTCACCGTTGACTCATTGGAATCGATCGATGGAAAGGTTGGGGTGTCGATCGATTCCGAGTACTCTGTTTCGTACTCTGATTCGTACTCTGCTCCGCAATGGCATGCGCCAATGAAGCCAAGTTCTTTCCCGTAATCCACAGAATTAATGACCTTTCTCTTAGGTCGGATGGGGTCGTAATGAATGTTGGGGTCTATCAGCGTCAGACACAATTTGTTTTTGTTCATGTCACATACAGCTCCTACAGTAGCTAGGAAAGATCTTCCAGGCAGAAGTGAAGAGTTCCAGTTAAGCTCGATGTCTAAGACATGAAAATCTACTGGGACAAGGGCATTACCAATCTGTACCTCCAGATCTCTTATGATACCTCCTGATCGTTTTTCTGAAAGATCCACGAAGGTGAAGGATTCTGTTGAAGGTTCGATGGTCAAACCAAGCTGGTCTGCCATTATCCTAGGGAGGATACTAACTGATGCTCCTGTGTCACACATTGAATGAGGAAATTCAACACCCTTGACTACGCTTGGTATTGCAAACTTCCCAGGATCATTCTTCTTCGTCAATGTGATCCTGTGTTTCATCTTCTCTCTGACTTGATGAAACATTCTCCTAATGTCCTCCTCAGTTAGCTTTGTTTCTCTGAAGAACATCCACACCGGTGTCTGAAGTAAGCTTCATCAAAAGCTTTTTCGATTGGGATTCTGAGGATTCTTTTAGTGAAACCATCCATCTCCTTCTCGTTAGCTTCCCTCTTAAGGTCCTTAGGAATTTTCTCCTTTCTTTTCCTTAACCTTCTCCCTTCAGTTTCCTGATCTTCTTGAACTGTTTCTAGTGAACTATTTAAAGGGTTGGGTTTTGGTTTGGGTGGGCTAGCTAATGGTTTAGGTGGTGGTCTGAGTGCGTTGATATAGTTGTTATCGATTGAGGGTAACCGCACTCGGTATGTCAGAGGTGCCTGTCGATCGATGGGAGGTGTGTTGTGACGATCGACGTTGGACTCACTCTGTCGATCGATGGTTGGCTTAACCGGTCGATCGATTTTATCATAGAGAGGGGAGGGTGGGTGAGGATGCTTAGCTGCGAATTCCTCATGAGTTACAATTCGAACTGCATTGCATTCAGTCGATTCAGCGGACGACGTCGATCGATGTCTGGAGTAATCCGTCCATCAATCTTAGTCATGGTCTGTCGATCGATGCGAGTTCATCGACATCGGTCGACACCATTGGGATCCGCCGAGACTCATGGAGCTTTCGATTTTGAAGTCTCCTTCCTCAAGCTTTTCATTTCTCACCACTTGCCAGAAATCATCATCTATGATGGCATTTACGTGGTGTTTTCCTTTGTCGGCTCCTGCCTCTCTAGCGAAAGCTTCTTGCCTCTTTATAGTCTTGGCTGTCTGAATTACTTGCGTTTCAAGTTTTCTCACCTGAGTCCCTAAGGTCTCGATTTTGGTGTTCACATTGTTGTAGGTGGAGACTATTTTACCATTGAAATCCACGGTGATTTGTTGTTGTCCCAACAGTACTCGATCAAGCATCTCTTCGATCTTGCTTTCCTGAGTCTGGGGTGGTGGATTCTGGTAGTAGGAGTTTGAGTAGCTTTTGCTGTTGTTGAAGGGTTTTTGAAATTGTGAACTCTGGTTACTTCTTTGACTATTTCCAAAGAAGTTTCTGTTTCCGCCCTGGTTTTCAAATTTCTGGAATCCGGTACCTCCGATGTAGTTCATATTTTCTTCTCCTTCCGTATCTGCTACATCTCCTTCAGCTGAACAGACTTGCTTCCTAAGAAGCTCGTGCACCACATCTAACTTAGCTCTTACTTCGTCCATCTGTTCCTTCCCGATAGAGACTACAGACTTCTTCCGTTCAGAGTCAGTGTTTTTGGTGCTACTTCTGTTAGCAAGGTTTTCGATAAGTCTCACAGCTTCCAACGGATTCCGAGTAGTGAAGTTTCCTTTCACTCGTCGTATCAAGAGCCATTTGATACTGTAAGGCGAGACCTCGGAAGAAAGTGCTTAGCAGCTGCACTTCGTTAAATCCGTGGTGTGGACAGTCTCGCTGGAAGATCCTAAATCTATTCCACGCATCTTTGAAGGACTCTCTAGCCTCCTCGGAGAATGTGGAAATTTTGTTCCGAAGTTCTTCAGCGCGCGCCTCATCAAAGAAGTTTCGTAAAAAAGCATTCTTGATGTCGGCCCAGGATGTTAAAGATCCTCTGGGTTGCTGCCTCAGCCAGTGCATCGCTTCTCCATTCAGCATGTATCTGAAGAGCTTGCACAGCAGGTAATCTTCGGGGACTCCTTCCATCCAAATAGCAGCGATTAGATCCTCGAACCGTTCCAGATGGTCCATAGGATGCTCGTGCGGTAACCCAGAGTAGGGTATCTGCGACACGAGAGTGTAGTATTGAGGCTTCTGCTCGAAATTCTGCTTTTGGATCTCCGGAAGTCGAATAGCTGATCTGTTGGAATAGTACTCATCTGGGCGATTGTAGTCGGCCAGTGGTTTCGATCGAGCGTCCTCATCTACAGGTTGAGCAGGTCCTGTACCATTAGAATCAGGGATTACAGTCCCCTGAGCGTCTATTTTTTGACCTGTTGAATTACGCAGATGACCGTCCTGGTCATACAAGTTTCCGTTCTCGTCCTGTGTTAGAATAATAATTTTTACTATTTTTGACGACACGGTATCAATCGACATACGTAGTGTAGTATCGATCGACATACGCAGTGTAGTATCGATCGTTGTCGAACGATTTGGATCGATCGATGATGAAGGTCTAGTGTCGGTCAACGGTTGGTTGGGTGTATCGATCGACGACGAAGTTGTTGCGTCGATCGATGTGGAACGTTGACCTCTACGGATGGTGCGTTCCAAATGAGCAGGATCGTCCAAGAACAACAAGTCTTTCTCCTTGTTGCTTCTGGTACCGCTAGGCATGCACCTGAAAAGACAAGAAAAAAAATTATGTTAGAAAGGAGGTAGAGAAAAGAATAAGAATCAATAAAACTAAATCTAATGGCGGTCAAAGCTCCCCGGCAACGGCGCCAAATTTGATACCACTCAAATTACCCTAAGGAGTGTTACTCTCATCAAAAGAGGTTCAGATGTAGTACTTAGGGATCGAATGCACAAGGAGCTAGGGAACAATTAAATCTAGTGTTTATTAATTCTAAGAGTTGTAAATGTTTAAATGAAATAGCAATAGTAACAAGCGAAGTAAATAGTAAATATAACTTGGTTGGAAATGATATTAGATGCATGGCCACTATTCAGGTGTTGGAGATTATAATACCTATAGATGCCTATTTGTTGCATGCATGATATATTAAAGCTCAACCGTTTAACTCAGTGATCAGCTGTCGCATGTTTCACTGGTTAACAAGCTAGATCTCGTGTCTCAACGGTTAGTATGTCCACAACGAAAGAGTGTCGATCGAAGGTCCTATTGGGACGTCGACCGATACACCTTTGCCAACGTCGATCGATAGTCAGTTGAGGACATCGATCGACGGGTTCTAGCCAGGCCTATGCGCGAGTATGATATGCCCTATTAAGATACTAAATTGGCGGTTAGCCCTCTCTAGCAGTCCTAATATGATAGATAGATGTCAGGATGGGATAACAAGGGTGCTTGAGTATGCAATCCTATGATCAAGTTCTAGTTAGCAAGGCTAAAATATGCAATGAATAGAAATCTATCATGAATATCACAACAAGGCAGATCTATAGTTTGGGGCTAATTCCACAAACCTATCTGAACCCTGGACTTAATAATTGAACTACTCAGACATAGCAAACCAATTCATAACAATGAAGAAATTTCATAGTATAGATGAAAAGAAATGAAAACAAGGAGTTCCAATCACAAGTGATCTTCTCTACAAAACTCTCTATTCTCTCTCAAAGTAAAACTGTAACAAAAAACTCTCTCTTCTTGCCGTCAAAACACTTAGGCAGTATATAATCTACTAGGTTAAAAACTCGTCAGGGCGTTTTCGAAATTTGGCTTCGCCTTGGGTTTTAAGTCCGCTGGATCCAAAATGTCGCGTGTCTAATGTCTCGACATCGTTCGATGGTACTTGTGTACATCGATCGATATTAATCTTCATCTATCGAGGCATCCCTTGGTGTCGGTCGACAGCACTGATGCGCATCGATCGGTTGTTCTTCCTCTTGTCGGCCTCTACATGGTCAGCTCGGGTGAAATGTCCTTTAAGCTCCAAAATGCTCCAAAGTCATAGCTTTACTCCGAAATGCACCTGAACCTGAAAACATACCTAGAAGAGTAGAAAACATAGATATATATATAGTAAAACACCTATATACCATGGATGAAAACGGGTCAAATCCAAGGTATATCAACGGTTAAAACACTTATTTCACTCGATATCAGCCCATTCCTCTTCCTCATTCGCAACTGAAACCGAAAACAAAGACAACCCTTTTCTCTCTCGATTCTTGACGGATTTCGTCCGTTCTTCGCCCTAATCCACTCAATTTTTTTCACTCTGTAACTGTTAAATCCACTCTCGAAACCAACATTCAAGGTATGTACTCGAAATTTTCAACTTTTCGAAAAATTAGAGTTTTAGTTTTGAGTTGGACTAGAACGCTTGATTTGGTGTGATTGAGAGATGTTTTTGTAGTTCATATTGCTTATCTAGAGTTCGGTTTGTGATTTCCTTGCCTTTTAACTCCTATAAACGCGATTTGGAGTTGAGTGATGTTGCAGGTTTCGCGATTCGACATCGGTCGATATGAACTTGTTCGCATCGACCGATGCTCTCTTGTTCGATTGTTCCGACACAACAATATCAATCGATGTTACATTTTATCGACAATGCTAACTTTCTTTTTTTCTTGGTTTCAGATGAGCAGTTCAGAAACAAACGCACAAAACAGAGAAATCAGGTCGAAAAGGAGGTTCGACGAAACTAGCAGCTCCACCAACCCACAGTGCCCTCCATGGCCTCACACCGAAAACACACCCTTCGATGTCTCGGGCTATGATGATCCTAAAAAAGCGATCAACAGCAACGAGTGCCGTCGCCGTCCCCTGTATGACAACTGGGACGATTACGACAGCCTCTTCTAAAATGCTTGGCTGGGAGTCTCTATCGAGCCCACCAAATTCCTCGACCGACGCATCCTAAAGAAGCTCGGGATCGAGAGACATGATCACACAGCTCGGACTCGGCACCATGCCCTCTCGCGCTTACGACCTCTACCCCGATCTCGTCCGCCAGTTCATGGCCACTGTCGAGGTCACCTACAGAACTTCATCAGCGAGGGTAGCGGGAGATGGTACTTTGACCTTCTTCGCTAGAGGGACACGCTACAGGATCACTATCACCGAGCTCTGCCGCATCTACGGTTTCGATGAGAGCATCGCTTCCTACACGGTTCCACCTTTCCCACACCTCGAGAGATTCTGGGACATCGTCGGCACAGGAGTTTGGGACACAAACAGGGCCGTGCTATCAGACATCCGCCATCCTGCACTTCGCTACTTCCTATGGCTCCTTGCAAACACACTGGTCTGCAAGATGGAGCCCAACAGGTCAGGATAAAGGAGCTCACGCTACTTTTCTATGCAGTGAACATCGTGGTGGATTTGGATGAGTTGGATGAGGACGGCGAAGTAAGCCCGCCGAACCTCGGAGCTGTCTTTGCCGCGCACTTGGTGGAGTTGAAGAAGAAGCCTTTCAACAGCAAGGGTAAGAAGAAGGAGACAGTTGGGAGTCTTCTGACCCCGATTTTCCAGTACCTCGGCATCCGCCTCGACCCTCACTCTGCCGACCGCGACCACGCATTCCTCGACGAGCAGCACTTGGTTCACTCGCTATGGCTCGAGGAAGGGAAACTCTGGCGTTTCAGGATCCGCGATGAGCATCGCCTTCTACCCCTACCGGATAGGAGGATCACTGATTTCGGGAACAGCGTGGAGCAGCTTCGATGCATGCCAGACGAGGCATTGCTCCGTAACCCCCGGAACATGTCACGCCGACCTCCCAGCATTCGCCGTACCAAAGCTTAGGATGCACAGGCACCGCCTCTCCCCCGACTTCCCGTACATACCGGACATCCCCATGCACGACCAGGGAGACTTTCAGAGGTTCGTGGTGGATGCTCTTCAGGCCATATGGGCTAGAGTGTCTTGTCGGAGCAGGAGAGCTACAGGAGCGCAGGCACCAGCACCAGCAGCAGCAAGCAGGGACCCTTTCCCGGAGGACGATGAGGCGACTGATGAGGACACCGACTAGTCCTCATATCTCTATCTCTTATCTTCCTATTATGAACTTGTTTATTTATTTTCTGAACTTGTAGGATTTATGTTCTTAAACTTATATTTTATGTTTGAGAATGCTTATTATTCCTTATGCTTGGTTGTCTAACAGAGCTAACATTAGGCAAGGAACTTCAAGTTTGACTCCAAGCACAAGCAAAATTTATGTGCTTCGCCATCGATCGATATGGAGAGGATTACATCGATCGATTCTCGGCAAGTAACATCGATCGATATGGAGAGGATTACATCGATCGATGTGTAGTACAGATAGGTACTTCATTTTTACTCTAACATTCTCAAACATTTAACTTGCTTTTAACCTACCCTTGGGCACTTTGCACCGAGACGGTGCAATTTAAGTCTGGGGGAGGTAGTTACTAACACCACTTTTTTGAGTTTTTGTCAAAAATCTTTTCGAAAATAATTTTATTGAGTCAAGAAGGGGATTATTAACTAATGATTTCTATTTGAATGTCTAACCACTTTCTAGCACCATTCTAGATTTACTGATTCCAGATAATACTATAGATGCTAAAGTGGATCAATCAGTCAACTATACACACTTGCTAGCTTGTTAGAAAGAACCAAAGCTAACCTCCAACACTAACCTGACTTCACTGCTTGTCTTGGGGCTTGGTATACATGGGATCGGTAAAGCCTTGTGTAGAATTATATATCACATTCCTCTCTCTAATTTTGACCCTAGATTAGTTAGTAATTAATATTTCACATCAAAAAATAAATAAAAAATCTATTGTTTACTTAGGATGAGTCTGAATAGGACTTGGTGGCTAAAACCATTAAGGCTTGATTCATAAAAGACTCCAATAAAAGAGTTCGAAACGGGACTTGGAGGCGGCAATCTTCAAGGCTCGCTTTTGCAAAGAACTCTTGGATATAGGTCAAAAAGAAGTGAACAAAGCTTGGTGGCAACCACCGTTAAGTTTTGATTCATGGAAGCCTGTCCAATCTTGGTCACTGATCCTGCAATGGAAGCAGACTTTGACTCAAGAGAGAAATTAGAGAGAGAGAAATTAGGAACTAACTTTTACCTGCAGCTCCAGATACTTGTCTGAAATCCTTGAATCCTATGATCGATATTCCCAAGGTAAAGCTTACACTTTTTACATTGAGAAATGAGGTTGGTTGAGGAGATTGATAATAAGATTAGTTAAGATTGTTGGCTAGATGACTTTGGTTACTAAGCTAGGATATTGCATAATGTATTTCTGTAAGAAGGAACTTTAGATGTGGAATGCAATATTATAGAGGTAATAATTTCGATGTTTCAAATCTGTGAGTCCCTGATGTTTTCAACCCTCTTCCAGAGAGATTGTCCATTGGTTTGACTTGAGGACGAGTCAAAAGATAGGTCTGGAGGAGTTGATATACCATGATTTTCACCCATTTTTATACATGGTATATAAAAGTTTTAAGATGTATTAATCATGTTTTAGAGTCTTTTCAAAGCAATTACAGGTTTATTCATCTGATGGAAGGAAATGATACTTTTGGGACATTTTGAAATGCTTTTACGCAAGGAAAATCGATCGACGCTTGAAGAGCAACATCGGTCGATCATAATCACTTACCATCGATCGACAAACATACATGTGCATCGATCGATGCCCAGTCACACGAATGAGATCGCAAATTAAAAGATTTCATTTCTCAGAAGATCTATTAATTGCAACTTAAGTCCGTAGCCGCCTGTTAGGCTATATGTACTAGGGTTTTGTATCATTTTAGGCAGACACTTGCAAAAAGACCTAGTTTGGAGAAGGAGCATTTTGGCTACCATTAGAAAATCTTAGGATTGGAGAGATATATTTGAGACTGCAAAACATATAAGATCTTGAACTCCATTATTTCTATTACTCTATCTATTTGTGTTTTATGTTTCATTTAAGTTTATTTCACACCATCATGACTTTGTCTCTCATGAATATGTTTGAGTAAACCAATTGTTAGATTTAGGTTTCTCACCATGGTTGAAATTATGTACTGCTAATATGACTATTAAACAGGTGTTTTGATTGTTCTTTCATTGCTTGTGAAATTAATGCTAAAATTGAGATTGATCACCTTCATTTTAGATCTTAGGATTAATTGAGTCCAACTAACCGTTTCCCCTCAATACCTGAACCTACTTGCGTGATCTAACTAACTCAGGCGCAACGATAGTTGGTCTGAGAAGGTTAGAGAACAAGTTAAACCCGTTCGCAAAGCTCGCTAGAATAACCATCGATCGTCTGTCGATCGATCGTTACAAAAGTGTATCGGTCGATGTACATCAAGTCACATCGATCGAAACTCTCTCGAGATTCAAATACGACAGTTGAGATCCGAGATCTAGCGAAGATAACCTATCCGGTTAAATTGTTGTTTAGTTCAAAAACCATCAAACCCTTTAGTCTAAACTAAGTACATACATTTCATACCTGAGATTTACCTGAATCTAGCTGCTTTCCCATTCTTGAAACCACTTCAATTCAATCTATCGTTTCACTATTATTTTCGATTTACTGCTTTAAAAACTATTAAAACCTTTTAGTCTATCTTCATTTCTAATTATTTAAGTCTGTTGAGTAATCCTAGAGTCTCTGTGGATTCGATCCCTAAGTACTACATCTGAACCTCTTTTGATGAGAGTAACACTCTTTAGGATAATTTGAGTGATATCATGTAGCCTTTATTTGTCTTTTTTTCTGCCGAGTGTGGCTTCTATTTCGAGACACTGCATGGGCCTGTTTTGGCCGTTTTATCATTTACCGGGACTGGCCGTTGGTGGCTTTGTTTCGTTGAGACGTTCATTCTGTCGGTTCATTCGTGACTTTTCGTAAAACATTTATTCTTACGACTTTCGGGAACGTTGAGATGTGAACGGAGAGACATGGTTTAGGATCTCATATCGTTTAGATATCATGTCTTTAGATGTCTGAGACCAATGCGATGGGTTTAGGGCAAGACCTAGGTTTACTCTCGGTTTAAGGTTTATGCGGTGACTAGCCGGCTAATGATTTTCCTGTTGCGATTTCTACCTGATTCGTACCGATTTAAAGTCTGCGATAAGTTTTTGGCTTATATGACTTGTATGGTATGAATCGAGCATCTTTCCAGACACAATTTTTAAGCCAACTAGAAGTGCTAGACCAAAATTTCGGATTTTTTTGTAGCGCGCTTTCGTCCTTGTGTTGGACGTTCGAAGATCAAAAGAGTGATCAAGTTGCGTTTGTTTAAGACGGCTGGCATATTCGTCGGAGCCAATCAACGAACGGGGTGTAAGGTTTTTTTGGTCGCAGTCGGACAATTTGTTCGCATCATCTCGAATTTTTACTTGGCGGCGTCTCGCAGTTGTTTCGAAGACTATACGTATATTTTGAGTGCTGAAGAAAGATTGTTTTGCAATTTTGGGCCGGATGAGGCCTCTGACAAGAGTCTTAACGTTTGTAGATTTTCTAAGCGTGTTCTTAGACTTTTGCGTTAATTGAAGCGCAAGTGTTTTAATAAAAAGGAGCAACGCATATTGTAGTAAACAATTTTCGAAATCTCTAAAAAAAATTTGATTACAATGACCCATCTTTCCCATGTGGGAGTATACGAGTATACGTACCCACTCCCCCCCCTCTTTTAGAGAGGGGGATAGCTAAACTCGTCTTTCGACGGGCTGCCTACGTACCCCTTTCGAGGATCAAGCCATCTTGTAGTTCTGTTTTATGCCGCGATTGTTTTTACTCGGCGGTTGTCGCCGTGCTGACCGCCTTGATCGTGATGACTGTGGCCGGGTCAGTGCTCTTTTCCAGATGTTCCGGTCGATGTCCGAAGCGTTTGCGTCAGCATACGATGTTAAATCGTCTTTCCTTGAGGAGTTTTTGGCCAAAGGTTGATCTATCTTCGTGCGCTTGCGATTTGCCGTTGCAGAAGTTGCGATTTGCCTTAACTTGTGCTCCGCGAGGAAACATTGCCGCGACTGTTTCTGACATCCCCAGATAGCTGCAACTCCGTTCGGGGTTGGGAAGTTGACACCGAGGTGGTATATCGATGGAACGGCTTGCATGGCCTTGAGCCATGGGGTTCCCATGATTACCTTGTAGATGGCAGGATGATCGACCACCGCGAACTCGACGATTTTCATGATTTCCTTGGCCATGACTGGCTGCTGGATTGATCCGAGAGTCATCGACACTTCCCCCAAAAAACTAGTGAGTGGTTTCAGCGTTGGAGTTACTTCTCCGAGTTCGATGGTCATCCGATTGAGGGTGTCGCGGAAGATAACATTGACCAAACTTCCCGTCTCAATGAGTACTCTTCCGACTTCCTGATCTCGTATGACAAGATCTATGACGAGCGGATCGCAGTGAGGTTGATCGATCCCGCCGGCTTCCTCCTTCGTGAAGGTGATTGAGCTGTTTTGACCGTCTTAGGGAGGAGATGATATCACTCAAATTACCCTAAAGAGTGTTACTCTCATCAAAAGAGGTTCAGATGTACTACTTAGGGATCAAATGCACAGAGACTCTAGGATTACTCAACAGACTTAAATAATTAGAAATGAATATAGACTAAAAGGTTTTAATAGTTTTAAAAGCAATAAATGATAAATCGAAAGCAACAGTGATTCAATAGATTGAATTGAAGTGGTTTCAAGATTGGGAAAGTAGCTAGATTCAGGTAATTCTCAGGTATAAAATGTATGCACTTAGTTTAGACTAAAGGGTTCAATGGTTCTTGAACTAAACGTTGATTTAACCGGATAGGTTATCTTCACTTGATCTCGGATCTCAACAGTCGTATTTTGATCTCGAGAAAGTGTCGATCGATTGACTTTATGTACATCGACCAATACACCTTTGTAACGATCGATCGACAGAACGATAGTTGCGTCGATCGACGGTTATTCTAGCGAGCTTTGCGAACGGGTTTACCTTGTTCTCTAACCTTCTCAGACCAACTGTCGTTGCGCCTGAGTCAGTTAGATCACGCAAATGGGTTCAGGTATTGAGGGGAAACGGTTAGTCGGACTCAATTAATCCTAGGATATAAAATGAAGGTGATCAATCTCAATTTTAGCATTAAGTTCATAAGCAATGAAAGAACAATCAAAACACCTTTTTAACAGTCATATTAGCAGTACATAATTTCAACCATGGTGAGAAACCTAAATCTAACAATTGGTTTACTCAAACATATTCATGAGAGACAAAGTCATGATGGTGTGAAATAAACTCAAATGAAACATAGAACACAAATAGATAGAGTAATAGAAATAAAGGAGTTCAAGATCTTCTCTGTTTTGCAGTCTTAGATCTATCTCTCCAATCCTAAGCTCTCCTAATGGTAGCCAAAATGCTCCTTTTCCAAACTAGGTCTTTTGCAAGTGTCTCCTAGAAATGATACAAAACCCTAGTACATATAGCCTAACAGGCGGCCAGGGACTTAAGTTGTAAATAATAGATCTTCTGGGAAATGAAATCTTTTAGTTTGCGATTTCATCTGTGTGACTGCGTATCGATCAATGCACAAGAATGTATGTCGATCGATAATAAGTGATTAAGATCGACTGATGTTGCTCTTCAAGCGTCGATCGATTTTCCTTGCGTAAAAGCATTCCAAAATGTCTCAAAAGTATCATTTCCTTCCATCAGGTGAATAAACCTGTATTTGCTTTGAAAAGACTCTAAAACATGATTAATACATCTTAAAATGGACAATCATGGTATATCAACTCCCACAGGCTTATCTTTTGACTTGTTCTCAAGTTAAACCAATGGACAATCTCTCTGGAAGAGGGTTTAAAACATCAGGGACTCACAGATTTGAAATATTGAAGTCATCACCTCTATAATATTGCATGCCACATCTAAGGTTCCTTCTTACAGATATACATTATGCAATATCCTAGCTTAGCAACCAAAATCATCTAGCCAACAATCTTAACCAATCTTATTATCAATCTCCTCAACCAACCTCATTTCTTAATGTAAAAAGTGTAGGCTTTACCTTGGGAGTATCGATCACAGGATGCAAGGATTTCAGACAAGTATCTGGAGCTGCAGGTAAAAGTTAGTTCCTAGTTTCTCTCTCTCTAAATTTCTCTCTTGGGTCAAAGTCTGCTTCCATTGCAGGATCAGTGACCAAGATTGGACAGGCTTCCATGAATCAAAACTTAATGGTGGTTGCCACCAAGTTCTGTTCACTTCTTTTTGACCTATATCCGAGAGTTCTTTGCGAAAGCGAGCCTTGAAGATTGCCGCCTCCAAGTCCCGTTTCGAACTCTTTTATTTGAGTCTTTATGAATCAAGCCTTAATGGTTTTAGCCACCAAGTCCTGTTCAGACTCATCCTAATTAAACAATAGATCTTTTTTCTTTTTTTTTTTAAAAAAAAAAAAAACTTTATAACTAATCTAGGGTCGAAATCTAGAGAGAGAAAATGTGATAAATAATCTAAACCAGACGTTACCTTCCAGACTTGTCTGAAAAATCCGATCCCATGTATACCAAGCCCCAAAACAAGCAGTGAAGTCAGGTTAGTGTTGGAGGTTAGCTTCGGTTCTTTCTAACAAGTTAGCAAGTGTGCATAGTTGACTACTGGTCGATCCACTTTAGCATCTATAGTATTGTCTGCAGTCAGTAAATCTAGAATGGTTCTCGAAAGTGGTTAGACATTCAAGTAGAAATCATTAGTTCATAATCCCCTTCTTGACTAAATAAAATAATATATTTTATTTTTTTATTTTTTAAAAGATTTTTTTTTTTTGACAAAAACTCGAGAACATGGTGTTAGTAACTGCCTCCCCCAGACTTAAATTGCATCGACTCGGTGCAAAGTGTTCAAGGGTTGGTAAAATCAAGTCAGATGTTTTGAGAATGTTAGAGTAAAAATGAAGTACCTATCCGTACTACACAACGATCGATGTACTCCTCCCCATATCGATCGATGTTACTCGCTCAGAATCGATCGATGTAATCCTCTCCATATCGATCGATGGCGGAGCGCAGATATGTTCACATGTGCTTGGAGTCAAACTCGATGTTCCTTGCCTAATGTTAGCTCTGTTTAGACAATCAAGCATACAAAATAATAAGCATCCTCAAACATAAAATATAAGTTTAAAAACATAAATCCTACAAGTTCGGAAAATAAATAAACAAGTTCATAATAAGAGGAGGAAGGATAGAAATGGGAGGACTAGTCGGTGTCCTCGTCAGTAGCCTCATCGTCCTCTGGGGATGGGTCCCTGCGAGCTGCTGGTGCTGGTGCCTGCGCTCCTGTGGCTCTCCTGCTGCGACAAGACACTCTAGCTCAAATGGCCTGAAGAGCGTCCACCACGAACCTCTGGAAGTCTCCCTGGTCGTGCATAGGGATGTCCGGAATGTTAAGGAAGTCAGGAAGAGGAGGTGCCTGTGCGTCGCGAGCTCTGGTGTTGCGAATGCTGGGAGGTCGGCGTGACATGTTCCGCGGGTTGCGGAGGAATGCCTCGTCTGGCTTCCATCGAAGCTGCGCCACGTTGTTGCCGAAGTCAGTGATCCTCCTATCTGGTAGGGGTAGAAGGCGATGCTCGTCACGGATCCTGAGGCGCCAGAGCTTTCCTTCCTCGAGCAATAGCAAGTGCATCAAGTGCTGCTCGTCGAGGAAGGCGTGGTCGCGGTCGGTGGTGCGAGAGTCGAGGTGGATGCCGAGATACTGGAAGATCGGGGTCAGGAGGCTCCCAACTGTCTCCTTCTTGTTCTTTCCCTTGCTGGTGAAGGGCTTCTTCTTCAGCTTCACCAAATGCGCAGCAAAGACAGCTCCGAGGTTCGGCGGGCTTACCTCGCCATCCTCGTCCAACTCAACCAAGTCCACCACGCCGTTCACGGCACATAAAAGTAGTGTGAGCTCCTTTATCTGGACCTTGTTGGGCTCCATCTTGCAAACAAGTGTGTTTGCAAGGAGCCGTAGGAAGTAGCGAAGTGCAGGATGGCGGATGTCTGATAGCACGACCCTGTTCGTGTCCTAATGAGATCCTAGGACTCTTCTCTGGATGGTTTGGATAGATCCTTGCATAAACGAATCAAAGACTCAAGTTTATCAAGGTTGTGGATCGAATGGTGACACAAGAGGCTGCGGAAAGGCTCCTTGATACTCCTAGGCTTAGATCGGATATGACACACCTTTCTAAAGCCCTTGGGCGTTGGATATTACACACCAACAGACTGGATATTACACACCAGACACTCTCTTAACTCGTGAAAGCAAGGGAGAAGAAAACACAAAGGTTTAAGTGATAGAAAACTTGATGATGCTAGGGTTGCCGTCACACAGATATATATAGTGAAAGGCTTGGAACAGGCTCCAAGCATTTCGAAATTAAAGGAACAGGCTCCTCCAATTAATGTAGAAACAAAGACATAACTTAGATAGAGTTTTCGAAAATAAAAGACATAAGTACTTAGAAATAAAAGATAACATAAGGTTCTTCATGTGGTTTGGTCCGAGAGTATCAACTAGGTGATAAGATAGCAAGACTATGGCCTCGTTAAAAACCTATCATTGCAACCAAATGGGACAAAAACAATGATAGGAAAAGAGCACACATAGCTTGCTAGCCTAGATGATACTCAGCTTGATGGTAAGATGGCTTGAATGGTGATAAGTGTATCTTGAAGTATCAAGCTTCCTCCAAGACATTCTTCTTGCTCCAAGGACTTCCTGATTAGTCCTCCAATAGCTTCTTTGAGTTTCCTAGCTCTGGCTCGAGTTATGGGACCTTTAGGAAAGGTTAAGACCTCATCTTCTTCAGCTGGTTCATCTCTAAACTCTCCATCTCTATCTCCATCAGCTGGCTGGTCCATGATCATATCATCCCCTCACTCTTGAAAAGGATTTGACCTCAAATCAGGTTCATCTGCAATAAAAGGGATCAAGTCAGTAACATTGAAGCTATTACTCACATCATACTTACCTTGAAGATCAATCTTGTAGGCATTGTTGCTGATCTTCTTTGTGATCTCAAAAGGTCCATCAATTCTCGGCATAAGCTTTGACTTCCTCTCATTAGGAAACCTCTCTTTTCTCAAATGAACCCAAACTTTGTCACCCTCCTTAAAGACCATCTCACGCCTTCCTTTGTTGGCATGCTTGACATACTGCTTAGTTTTCTCTTCAATGTTGAGCCTAGCTTGCTCGTGGAGTTGTTTCACCATCTCTGCCTTCTTTTTGCCATCCAAACTGACCCTTTCACACTCAGGTAAAGGAATTAATCCAAAGGAGAGGTGGGATTGAACCCATAAACAATTTCAAAGGGTGAAAACTTAGAAGCAGAATGCACAGCATGATTATATGCAAATTCACAATGTGGCAGATAGTCTTCCCAAGATTTCAGATTCTTTTTAATGAATGCACGCAAGAGTGTTCCTAGAGTTCTATTAACTACCTCAGTCTGTCCATCAGTTTGCGGATGACAAGTAGTGGAGAACAACAACTTAGTGCCTAGCTTAGACCAAAGAGTTTTCCAAAAATAACTAAGAAACTTAGTATCTCTATCAGAAACTATGGTCCTAGGCATGCCATGTAAACGCACAATCTCCTTAAAGAACAGATTAGCTACATGTAATGCATCATCAGTTTTGTGACATGCTATAAAATGTGCCATTTTTGAGAACCTGTCAACAACAACAAAGATGGAATCCTTCCCAGTCCTAGTTCTAGGCAATCCAACAATGAAATCCATAGATATGTCATTCCAAGGATGATAAGGAATAGGGAGAGGAGTATACAAACCGTGAGACTGAACCTTAGACTTAGCTGCTTGCAAGTTGCACATCTCTCACATAGTTTCTCCACATCACTTTTCATCCGAGGCCAAAAGAAATGATCCTGCAAAGTTTTAAGAGTCTTTGCAATACCAAAGTGACCCATGAGACTCCCTCCATGTGATTCCCTAACGAACAAATCTCTCAAAGAGCAATTAGGCACACACAGTCTATTATCATAAAAGAGGAATCCATCATGTCTAAAGTAATGTCCAGCAGCAAATTTCTCACAAGAGTTATAAGCTTCTTTAAAATCTGGATCAGATTCATACATATCTTTAATCTGCTCAAAACCTAACAACTTAGCATCAAGAGTGTTTAAGAGAACATACCTTCGAGATAGTGCATCAGCAACTATATTTTCTTTACCTTGTTTGTACTTGATGACATAAGGAAAGGTTTCTATGAATTCTACCCATCTTGCGTGTCTCTTGCTGAGCTTGTTCTGTCCTTTCAAGTACTTGAGAGACTCATGATCAGTGTGTATCACAAACTCCTTGGGCCACAAGTAGTGCTGCTAAGTCTGCAAAGCTCTCACCAAGGCATACAATTCCTTATCATAAGTTGCATAGTTGAGAGTGGCGCCTCCAAGCTTCTCACTGAAATAAGCTATGGGTCTCTTTTCCTGCATCAAAACAGCACCCACTCCAATACCAGAAGCATCACATTCAATCTCAATGGTTTTATTAAAATCTGGAAGTATAAGAAGAGGGGCGTGAGTAAGCTTCTCTTTAAGGCATTGGAAGGCAGTCTCTTGTGCTTCTCCCCACTTGAATCCGACTTCTTTCTTTATCACTTCAGTCAAGGGAGCTGCTATAGTGCTAAAGTCTTTAACAAACCGCCTGTAGAAACCAGCAAGCCCGTGGAAGCTCCTCACTTCACTTATAGTCTTAGGAGTTGGCCATTCTTGAATTGCTCTCACCTTCTCCTGATCCACCTTTACTCCATCTGCACTCACAACAAAGCCTAGGAAGACCAAGTTATCCGTACAAAAAGTGCATTTCTTAAGGTTAGCAAACAGTTTTTCTTTTCTCAACACATCAAGAACAGACTTAAGATGATCTATATGCTCTTCTAGGTTCTTACTGTAAACAAGGATATCATCAAAGTATACTACCACAAACAAACCTATGAAAGATCTAATCACATGGTTTATCAATCTCATAAAAGTGCTAGGAGCATTGGTTAATCCAAAAGGCATGACTAACCACTCATACAACCCATGCTTAGTCTTAAAGGCTGTTTTCCACTCATCTCCCTCTTTCATTCTTATTTGATGATATCCACTCTTCAAATCTATCTTAGAAAATACACTAGAACCATGCAATTCATCAAGCATATCATCTAATCTAGGAATAGGGTGGCGATACTTCACTGTTATATTGTTGATTGCTCTACAATCAACACACATGCGCCAGCTCCCATCTTTCTTAGGCACAAGGAGCACAGGCACAGCACATGGGCTCATACTCTCACGGATATGGCCTTTCTCCATCAGTTCCTCAACCTGTCTTTGTAGCTCCTTGGTTTCCACAGGATTAGTTCTGTATGCTGGTCTGTTGGGAAGAGTAGCTCCTGGTACAAAATCAATCTGATGCTCAATCCCTCGAATAGGTGGCAAACCTATGGGATTATCTTCTGGAAATACATCCTGGTATTCCTGTAAAAGAGCTGACATCTCACTCGGATACACCGGTGTACAATCAGTTAGAGACAAAAGAGATTCTTTAAAAATAAATAAGAGAACCGATTGATGAGAATAAAGAGATCTTTTGATTTCACTAGCTTTAGCATAGAAGTTGTGTTGCTTATCTGGTTTGAGATCAATCTCTTTCTTTTTCTGAAGCTGAAGCTGATCTTCATGCACTTCTTTAGGAGTTAGAGGTACCAAGACAGTTCGCTTGCCGTTGAACTCAAAAAAATGTTTGTTGGTGAAGCCATCATGGATGACACGCCTATCAAACTGCCAAGGCCTTCCCAGTAATATGTGGCTGGCTTCCATGGGTATCACATCACAGAGAATGTCATCTTCATACCTCCCAATGGACAAGGGTATAGAAACCTGAGTAGATACCCTCATCTCGCCTTCTTCATTAAGCCACTGCAGCCGGTAAGGTTTAGGATGCTTTTGAGCTTTCAAACCAAACTTCTTCACCATTGTCTCGCTAGCAACATTAACACAGCTTCCACCGTCGATGATCAGGCTGCAGACCTTTCCTTGCACCAGACAACGTGTGTAGAACAAGTTCTCTCTTTGTTCTTGCTCCTCAGTTTTGTTTTGCAAACTGAGAGTTCTTCTTGCAACCAAAAGTCTACCTTGAACTGGTTCCTCCTCATACTCAGCTTCTGATAGTTCTTGATCAGTCTTTAGTTTCTCATCTTCAGATTCAAACTCTCCATTCTCCAGAAGAATCATAACTCTCTTGTTAGTACACTCATTAGCATAGTGCCCACGCCCTTGGCACTTAAAACACTTCACATCTCTTGCACGCGAGCTTGTAGCTTCCACTTTACCCTTATCTTTGTTGTAGATGCTACTAGACTTAGATTCTTCTTTTGGCTGTGGCTTGCTCTCCTTCTGATAGCTTGGTTTATCTTCCTTAGAGGTCTGGTATCTACTGGAACCATAGCTGCCACGCGCATAACTTCTTCTCTTAACTTGCTGCTCCACCAAGATAGCTTTGTGTAGCATCTCCTCTATCTCCAAGTAGTGTTGCATCTCCACTCTATCTTGTATCTCACGGTTGAGTCCACCAAGAAAACGTGCCATAGTAGCTTCACTGTCCTCAGATACACAAGCTCTTAGCATAAGCAATTCCATCTCTTGAAAGTATTCCTCTACAGACTTTGATCCTTGTGTGAGCAGTCTCAGCTTTTGATGAAGATCACGGTGATAATGACTTGGTACAAACCTCTTACGCATCACAGCTTTCATCTCTGCCCATGTTTCAATGGGGAATTCACCATTGCGCCTCTTGTTTGTAACCAACTGATCCCACCAGCTCAAAGCATAATCATTGAACTCGGTAGCAGCTACTTGAATCTTCTTAGTCTCTGAGTAATGCTGACAGTTGAAGACGAGTTCGATCTTCTTTTCCCACTCAAGATAGGCATCTGGATCAGCTTTACCATGGAAAGGAGGGATCTTAAGCTTCAATCCTGATAGCTCATTGCGTCTATGCCTTCGGCCCTCATGATCATGTCGAGATCTTCTACTGCTATGTCTCGAACCGGAGCTATGGCTACTTCTCTCATAGAAGTTATCAGTTTCTTCTGATCCAGCATGCTCACGCTGACCTTGTCCGTTTCTTCTTTGCTCACGTCTCTGGCCAGATGCTTGTCCTTGCCCATCATTTGGTCTCTGATCATACTTCTCTTCCAGCAACTTCACCATCGCATCCATTACTTGTTTGGTGATTGCTTCTTGTAACATTTTGTTCCTTCTCATAAAAGTTTCATCATCCTCCTCAAATCCCATTGCTTCCTGACAGACACAAGAATTGAACCAGTAAGTAGTTCAAAGGAATTGACACACAACAAGGATTCAAATAAGGCAACAGAAAGATTTAAACAAGGCGGCAATCAATACTTGAACAACACGCAACGATTTGAATTCTTTATCACTCACTAAATGGAAACAATCACAGATCAGATTTAACGGATGATGAAATGAGATTAACAAATCCTGATCTATGATTCTAACAACAGATCGAGTCACACAAACACAAGAAACTTTTGGATCAAGCAAACCGATAACGTAATCGACAAGAATGTGAAAGGTTTTTTGTTTAAAACTTGATCGAAATTCTTAGATCTAGCAATATGATACACGAAACAATCAGATCTAACAATCCTGATAATGAAACAAACAGATCAAGTGAGAATAAACACACAAGAACCGAATGATCAAAGATATGAAACGATAAAGAGTAGATCTTATGAACAAACAAAAGAGAAATCGAAACTCCCCTTCCAGAGTGCTCTGATACCACTTAATGAGATCCTAGGACTCTTCTCTGGATGGTTTGGATAGATCCTTGCATAAACGAATCAAAGACTCAAGTTTATCAAGGTTGTGGATCGAATGGTGACACAAGAGGCTGCGGAAAGGCTCCTTGATACTCCTAGGCTTAGATCGGATATGACACACCTTTCTAAAGCCTTTGGGCGTTGGATATTACACACCAACAGACTGGATATTACACACCAGACACTCTCTTAACTCGTG